>NW_026646665.1:300000-600000 GCF_949987535.1 Balaenoptera acutorostrata
GAGCATAGTGATGACAAACGTCATGGAGAACTGTGATGACCAGGGTCATTTAGCATTGTGATGACACGGTCATGGAACATTGTGATAACAAGAATTCTGGAGCATTGTGATGACAAGAGCCATGGAGAATTGTGATGACATGGTCATGGAACATTGTGTTGACAAGAATTCTGGAGATTTGTGATGACAAGTGTCATGGAGCATTGTAATGAAAGGTTTCATTGTGCACCGTGATGACATGTGGGATGGAGTATTGTGATGAAACTTGTCCTGGAGCATTCTGATAACAAAAGCCATGGAACATTGTCATGACAGGCATGATGGAGCATTTTAAAGAAAGGGGCAATGGGGAATTGGAATGACAATAGAGAAATGTGATGAAAATGGTCAGCAAGCATAGTGATTAAAGTGTTTTTTGAGAATTGTGATGAAAAGCGACATAGAGCATTGTGATGACAAAGGTCATGGAGAACCGTGATGACCAGGGTCATTTAGCATTGTGATGACACGGTCATGGAACATTGTGATGACAATAATTCTGGAGCATTGTGATGACAAGGGCCATGGAGCATTGTGATGACACAGTCATGGAACATTGTGATGAAAAGAATTCTGGAGCACTGTGATGACAAGGGCCATGGAGCATTGTGATGAGAAGTGTCATGGAACATTGTAATGAGAGGTTTCATTGTGCACCGTGATGACGTGGGGGATGGAGTATTGTGATGAAACTGGTCCTGGAGCATAGTGATAACAAAAGCCCTGGAGCATTGTGATGACAGGCATCATGGAGCATTGTGAAGAAAGGGGCCATGGGGAATTGTAATGACAATAGAGAAATGTAATGAAAATGGTCAGCGAGCATAGTGATTAAAGTGGTCATTGAGAATTGTGATGAAAAGCGACATAGAGCATTGTGATGACAAAGGTCATGGAGAACTGTGATGACCAGGGTCATGTAGCATTGTGATGACACGGTCATGGAACATTGTGATGACAAGAATTCTGGAGCATTGTGATGAAAAGGGCCATGGAGCATTGTGATGACACGGTCATGGAACATTGTGATGACAAGAATTCTGGAGCATTGTGATGACAAGGGCCATGGAGCACTCTGATGACACGGTCATGGAACATTGTGATGACAAGAATTCTGGAGCATTGTGATGACAAGTGCCATGGAGAGTTGTGATGACATCCTCATGGAACATTGTGATGAAAAGAATTCTGGAGCACTGTGTTGACAAGGGCCATGGAGCATTGTGATGAGAAGTGTCATGGAGCATTGTAATGAAAGGTTTCATTGTGCACTGTGATGACATGTGGGATGGAGTATTGTGATGAAACTGGTCCAGGAGCATTCTGATAACAAAAGACATGTAGCATTGTGATGACAGGCATGATGGAGCATTGTAAAGAAAGGGGCCATGGGGAATTGTAATGACAATAGAGAAATGGGATGAAAATGGTCAGCGAGCATAGTGATTAAAGTGGTCTTTGAGAATTGTGATGAAAAGCGTCATAGAGAATTGTGAGGACAAAAGTCATGGAGAACTGTGATGACCACGGTAATGTAGCATTGTGAAGACACGGTCATGGAACATTGTGATGACAATAATTCTGGAGCATTGTGATGACAAAGTCCATGGAGCATTGTGATGACACAGTCATGGAACATTGTGATGAAAAGAATTCTGGTGCATTGTGATGACAAGGGCCATGGAGACTTGTGATGACACGGTCATGGAACATTGTGATGACAAGAATTCTAAAGCATTGTGATGACAAGGGCCATGGAGCATTGTGATGACACGGTAACGGAACATTGTGATGACAAGAATTCTGGAGCATTGTGATGACAAGGGCCATGGAGCATTGTGATAACACGGTCATGGAACATTGTGATGACAAGAAATCTGGAGCATTGTGATGACAAGGGCCATGGAGCATTGTGATGACACGGTCATGGAACATTGTGATAAAAAGAATTCTGGAGCATTGTGATGACAAGGGCCATGGAGCATTGTGATGACACGGTCATGGAACATTGTGATGAAAAGAAATCTGGAGCATTGTGATGACAATGGCCATGGAACATTGTGATGACACGGTCATGGAACATTGTGATGACAAGAATTCTGGAGCATTGTGATGACAAGGGCCATGGAGCATTGTGATGACAAGTGTCATGGAGCATTGTAACGAGAGGTTTCATTGTGCACCGTGATGACAAGGGGGATGGAGTATTGTGATGAAACTGGTGCTGGAGCATTGTGATAACAAAAGCCATGGAGCATTGTGATGACAGGCATCATGGAGCATTATGAAGAAAGGGGAATGGGGAAATGTAATGACAATAGAGAAATGTGATGAAAATGGTCAGCGAGTGTAATGATTAAAGTGGTCATTTAGAATTGTGATGAAAAGCGACATAGAGCATTGTGATGACAAAGGTCATGGAGAACTGTGATGACCAGGGTCATGTAGCATTGTGATGACACGGTCATGGAACATTGTGATGAGAAGAATTATGGAGCATTGTGATGACACGGCCATGGAACATTCTGATGACAAGAATTCTGGAGCATTGTGATGCCAATGCCATGGAGAATTGTGATGACATGGTCATGGATCATTGGGATGACAAGAGTTCTGGAGCACTGTGTTGACAAGGGCCATGGAGCATTGTGATGACAAGTGTCATGGAGCATTGTAATGAAAGGTTTCATTGTGCACCGTGATGACATGTGGGATGGAGTATTGTGATGAAACTGGTCCTGGAGCATTCTGATAACAAAAGCCATGGAGCATTGTGATGACAGGCATCATGGAGCATTGTAAAGAAAGGGGCAATGGGGAATTGTAATGACAATAGAGAAATGTGAGGAAAATGGTCAGCGAGCATAGTGATTAAAGTGGTCTTTTAGAATTGTGATGAAAAGCGACATAGAGCATTGTGATGACAAAGGTCATGGAGAACTGTGATAACCAGGGTCATGTAGCATTGTGATGACACGGTCATGGAACGTTGTGATGACAAGAATTCAGGAGCATTGTGATGACACGGGCCATGGAGAATTGTGATGACATGGTCATGGAACATTGTGATGAAAAGGATTCTGGAGCATTGTTATGACAAGGGCCATGGAGCATTGTGATGACAAGTGTCATGGAGCATTGTAATGAAAGATTTCATTGTGCAAGGTGATGACATAGGGGATGGAGTATTGTGATGAAACTGGTCCTGGAGCATTGTGATAACAAAGCCATGGAGCATTGTGATGACAGGCATCATGGAGCATTCTGAAGAAAGGGGCCATGGGGAATTGTAATGACAATAGATAAATGTGATGAAAATGGTCAGCGAGCATACTGATTAAAGTGGTCATTGAAAATTGTGATGAAAAGCGACATAGAACATTGTATTGATAAAGGTCATGGAGAAATGTGATGACCAGGGTTATGTAGCATTTTGATGACACGGTCACGGAACATTGTGATGAAAAGAATTCTGGAGCAATGTGATGAAAAGGGCCATGGAACATTGTGATGACACGGTCATGGAACATTTTGATGACAAGAAATCTGGAGCATTGTGATGACAAGGGCCATAGAGCATTGTGATGACAGGGTCATGGAACATTGTGATGACAAGAATTCTGGAGAATTGTGATGAAAAGGGCCATGGAGAATTGTGATGCCATGGTCATGGAACATTGTGATGACAAGAATTCTGTAGCATTGTGATGACAAGGGCCATGGAGCACTCTGATGACACGGTCATGGAACATTGTGATGACAAGAATTCTGGAGCATTGTGATGACAAGTGCCATGGAGAGTTGTGATGACATCCTCATGGAACATTGTGATGAAAAGAATTCTGGAGCACTGTGTTGACAAGGGCCATGGAGCATTGTGATGAGAAGTGTCATGGAGCATTGTAATGAAAGGTTTCATTGTGCACTGTGATGATATGTGGGATGGAGTATTGTGATGAAACTGGTCCTGGAGCATTCTGATAACAAAAGACATGTAGCATTGTGATGACAGGCATGATGGAGCATTGTAAAGAAAGGGGCCATGGGGAATTGTAATGACAATAGAGAAATGGGATGAAAATGGTCAGCGAGCATAGTGATTAAAGTGGTCTTTGAGAATTGTGATGAAAAGCGTCATAGAGAATTGTGATGACAAAAGTCATGGAGAACTGTGATGACCACGGTAATGTAGCATTGTGAAGACACGGTCATGGAACATTGTGATGACAATAATTCTGGAGCATTGTGATGACAAAGTCCATGGAGCATTGTGATGACACAGTCATGGAACATTGTGATGAAAAGAATTCTGGTGCATTGTGATGACAAGGGCCATGGAGACTTGTGATGACACGGTCATGGAACATTGTGATGACAAGAATTCTAAAGCATTGTGATGACAAGGGCCATGGAGCATTGTGATGACACGGTAACAGAACATTGTGATGACAAGAATTCTGGAGCATTGTGATGACAAGGGCCATGAAGCATTGTGATAACACGGTCATGGAACATTGTGATGACAAGAAATCTGGAGCATTGTGATGACAAGGGCCATGGAGCATTGTGATGACACGGTCATGGAACATTGTGATAAAAAGAATTCTGGAGCATTGTGATGACAAGGGCCATGGAGCATTGTGATGACAAGTGTCATGGAACATTGTAATGAGAGGTTTCATTGTGCACCGTGATGACATGGGGGATGGAGTATTGTGATGAAACTGGTCCTGGACCATGGTGATAACAAAAGCCATGGAGCATTGTGATGACAGGCATCATGTAGCATTGTGAAGAAAGGGGCCATGGGGAATTGTAATGACAATAGAGAAATGTGATGAAAATTGTCAGCGAGCATAGTGATTAAAGTGGTCATTGAGAATTGTGATGAAAAGCGACATAGAGCATTGTGATGACAAAGGTCATGAAAAACTGTGATGACCAGGGTCATGTAGCATTGTGATGTCACGGTCATGGAACATTGTGATGACAAGAATTCTGGAGCATTCTGATGACAAGGGCCATGGAGCATTGTGATGACACGGTCATGGAAAATTGTGATGAAAAGAAATCTGGAGCATTGTGATGACAATGGCCATGGAACATTGTGATGACACGGTCATGGAACATTGTGATGACAAGAATTCTGGAGCATTGTGAAGACAAGGGCCATGGAGCATTGTGATGACATGGTCATGGAACATTGTGATGACAAGAATTCTGGAGCATTGTGATGACAAGGGCCATGGAGCATTGTGATGACAAGTGTCATGGAGCATTGTAACGAGAGGTTTCATTGTGCACCGTGATGACAAGGGGGATGGAGTATTGTGATGAAACTGGTGCTGGAGCATTGTGATAACAAAAGCCATGGAGCATTGTGATGACAGGCATCATGGAGCATTATGAAGAAAGGGGAATGGGGAAATGTAATGACAATAGAGAAATGTGATGAAAATGGTCAGCGAGTGTAATGATTAAAGTGGTCATTTAGAATTGTGATGAAAAGCGACATAGAGCATTGTGATGACAAAGGTCATGGAGAACTGTGATGACCAGGGTCATGTAGCATTGAGATGACACGGTCATGGAACATTGTGATGAGAAGAATTATGGAGCATTGTGATGACACGGCCATGGAACATTCTGATGACAAGAATTCTGGAGCATTGTGATGACAAGTGCCATAGAGCATTGTGATGACACGGTCATGGAACATTGTGATGACAAGAATTCTGGAGCATTGTGATGACAAGGGCCATGGAGCATTGTAATGAAAGGTTTCATTGGGCACTGTGGTGACAAGGGGGATGGAGTATTGTGATGAAACTGGTCCTGGAGCATTGTGATAATAAAAGCCATGGAGCATTGTGATGACAGGCATCATGGAGCTTTGTGAAGAAAGGGGCCATGTGGAATTGTAATGACAATAGAGAAAGGTGATGAAAATTGTGATCGAGCATAGTGATTAAAATGGTCATTGAGAATTGTGATAACATCGTCATGGAACATTGGGATGAGAAGAATTCTTGAGCATTGTGATGACTAGGGCCATGGAGCATTGTGATGACACAGTCATGGAACATTGTGATGACAAGAATTCTGGAGCATTGTGATGACAAGGGCCATGGAGCTTTGTGATGACACGGTCATGGAACATTGTGATGACAAGAAATCTGCAGCATTGTGATGACACGGTCATGGAACATTGTGATGACAAGAAATCTGGAGCATTGTGATGACAATGGACATGGAGCATTGTGATGACAAGAAATCTGGAGCATTGTGATGACAATGGCCATGGAGAATTCTGATGACATGGTCATGGTACATTGTGATGACAAGAATTCTGGAGCATTGTGATGACAAGTGTCATGGAGCATTGTGATGACAAGTGTCATGGAGCATTGTAATGAAAGGTTTCATTGTGCACCGTGATGACATGTGGGATGGAGTATTGTGATGAAACTGGTCCTGGAGCATTTTGATAACAAAAGCCATGGAGCATTGTGATGACAGGCATCATGGAGCATTGTAAAGAAAGGGGCAATGGGGAATGTTAATGACAATAGAGAAATGTGAGGAAAATGGTCAACGAGCATAGTGATTAAACTGGTCTTTTAGAATTGTGATGAAAAGCGACATAGAGCATTGTGATGACAAAGGTCATGGAGAACTGTGATAATCAGTGTCATGTAGCATTGTGATGACACGGTCATGGAACGTTGTGATGACAAGAATTCTGGAGCATTGTGATGACACGGGCCATGGAGAATTGTGATGACATGGTCATGGAACATTGTGATGAAAAGAATTCTGGAGCATTGTTATCACAAGGGCCATGGAGCATTGTGATGACAAGTATCATGGAGCATTGTAATGAAAGATTTCATTGTGCAAGGTGATGACATAGGGGATGGAGTATTGTGATGAAACTGGTCCTGGAGCATTGTGATAACAAAGCCATGGAGCATTGTGATGACAGGCATCATGGAGCATTGTGAAGAAAGGGGCCATGGGGAATTGTAATGACAATAGATAAATGTGATGAAAATGGGCAGCGAGCATACTGATTAAAGTGGTCATTGAAAATTGTGATGAAAAGCGACATAGAACATTGTATTGATAAAGGTCATGGAGAAATGTGATGACCAGGGTCATGTAGCATTTTGATGACACGGTCACGGAACATTGTGATGAAAAGAATTCTGGAGCAATGTGATGAAAAGGGCCATGGAACATTGTGATGACACGGTCATGGAACATTTTGATGACAAGAAATCTGGAGCATTGTGATGACAAGGGCCATAGAGCATTGTGATGACACGGTCATGGAACATTGTGATGACAAGAATTCTGGAGAATTGTGATGAAAAGGGCCATGGAGAATTGTGATGCCATGGTCATGGAACATTGTGATGACAAGAATTCTTGAGCATTGTGATGACAAGTGTCATGGAGCATTGTAATGAAAGGTTTCATTGTGCACCGTGATGACAAAGGGGATGGAGCATTGTGAAGACAAGGGCCATGGAGCATTGTAATCACACGGTCATGGAACATTTTGATGACAAGAATTCTGCAGCATTGTGATGACATGGGCCATGGGGCTTTGTGATGACAAGTGCCATGGAGCATTGTAATGAGAGGTTTCATTGTGCACTGTGGTGACAAGGGGGATGGAGTATTGTGATGAAACTGGTCCTGGAGCATTGTGATAACAAAAGCCATGGAGCATTGTGATGACAGGCATCATGGAGCATTGTGAAGAAAGGGGCCATGTGGAATTGTAATGACAATAGAGAAATGTGATGAAAATGGTCAGCGAGCCTAGTGATAAAAGTGGTCATTGAGAATTGTGATAACATGGTCATGGAACATTGGGATGACAAGAATTCTGGAGCATTGTGATGACAAGGGCCATGGAGCATTGTGATGACACGCTCATGGAACATTGTGATGACAAGAATTCTGGAGCATTGTGATGACAAGGTCCATGGAGCATTGTGATGACACGGTCATGGAACATTGTGATGACAAGAATTCTGGAGCATTGTGATGACAAGGGCCATGGAGCATTGTGATGACACGGTCATGGAACAATGTGATGACAAGAATTCTGGAGCATTGTGATGACATGGGCCATGGTGCATTGTGATGACACGGTCATGGAACTTTGTGATGACAAGCAATCTGGAGCATTGTGATGACAAGGGCCATGGAGAACTGTGATGACCAGTGTCATGTAGCATTGTGATGACATGGTCATGGAACATTGTGATGAGAAGAATTATGGAGCATTGTGATGACACGGTTATGGAACATTCTGATGACAAGAATTCTGGAGCATTGTGATGCCAATGCCATGGAGAATTGTGATGACATGGTCATGGAACATTGTGATGACAAGAATTCTGGATCACTGTGTTGACAAGGGCCATGGAGCAATGTGATGACAAGTGTCATGGAGCATTGTAATGAGAGGTTTCATTGTGCACCGTGATGACATGGGGGATGGAGTATTGTGATGAAACTGGTCCTGGAGCATTGTGATAACAAACGCCATGGAGCATTGTGATAACAGGCATCATGGAGCATTGTGAAGAAAGGGGCCATGGGGAATTGTAATGACAATAGACAAATGTGATGAAAATGGTCAGCGAGCATAGTGATTAAAGTGGTCATTGAGAATTGTAATGAAAAGCGACATAGAGCATTGTGATGACAAAGGTCATGAAGAACTGTGATGACCTGGGTCATGTAGCATTGTGATGTCACGGTCATGGAACATTGTGATGACAAGAATTCTGGAGCATAGTGATGAAAAGTGCCATGGAGCATTGTAATGAAAGGTTTCATTGTGCACCGTGATGACAAAGGGGATGGAGCATTGTGATGACAAGGGCCATGGAGCATTGTAATCACACGGTCATGGAACATTTTGATGACAAGAATTCTGCAGCATTGTGATGACATGGGCCATGGGGCTTTGTGATGACAAGTGCCATGGAGCATTGTAATGAGAGGTTTCATTGTGCACTGTGGTGACAAGGGGGATGGAGTATTGTGATGAAACTGGTCCTGGAGCATTGTGATAACAAAAGCCATGGAGCATTGTGATGACAGGCATCATGGAGCATTGTGAAGAAAGGGGCCATGTGGAATTGTAATGACAATAGAGAAATGTGATGAAAATGGTCAGCGAGCCTAGTGATAAAAGTGGTCATTGAGAATTGTGATAACATGGTCATGGAACATTGGGATGACAAGAATTCTGGAGCATTGTGATGACAAGGGCCATGGAGCATTGTGATGACACGCTCATGGAACATTGTGATGACAAGAATTCTGGAGCATTGTGATGACAAGGTCCATGGAGCATTGTGATGACACGGTCATGGAACATTGTGATGACAAGAATTCTGGAGCATTGTGATGACAAGGGCCATGGAGCATTGTGATGACACGGTCATGGAACAATGTGATGACAAGAATTCTGGAGCATTGTGATGACATGGGCCAGGGTGCATTGTGATGACACGGTCATGGAACTTTGTGATGACAAGCAATCTGGAGCATTGTGATGACAAGGGCCATGGAGAACTGTGATGACCAGTGTCATGTAGCATTGTGATGACATGGTCATGGAACATTGTGATGAGAAGAATTATGGAGCATTGTGATGACACGGTTATGGAACATTCTGATGACAAGAATTCTGGAGCATTGTGATGCCAATGCCATGGAGAATTGTGATGACATGGTCATGGAACATTGTGATGACAAGAATTCTGGATCACTGTGTTGACAAGGGCCATGGAGCAATGTGATGACAAGTGTCATGGAGCATTGTAATGAGAGGTTTCATTGTGCACCGTGATGACATGGGGGATGGAGTATTGTGATGAAACTGGTCCTGGAGCATTGTGATAACAAACGCCATGGAGCATTGTGATAACAGGCATCATGGAGCATTGTGAAGAAAGGGGCCATGGGGAATTGTAATGACAATAGACAAATGTGATGAAAATGGTCAGCGAGCATAGTGATTAAAGTGGTCATTGAGAATTGTAATGAAAAGCGACATAGAGCATTGTGATGACAAAGGTCATGAAGAACTGTGATGACCTGGGTCATGTAGCATTGTGATGTCACGGTCATGGAACATTGTGATGACAAGAATTCTGGAGCATTGTGATGAAAAGTGCCATGGAGCATTGTGATGACACGGTCATGGAACATTGTGATAATAAGAATTCTAGAGCATTGTGATGACAAGGGCCATGGAGCATTGTGATGACAAGTGTCATGGAACATTGTGATGACAAGAAATCTGGAGCATTGTGATGACAATGGTCATGGAACATTGTGATGACAAGAATTCTGGAGCATTGTGATGACAAGGGCCATGGAGAATTGTAATGAAAGGTTTCATTGTGCACTGTGGTGACAAGGGGGGTGGAGTATTGTGATGAAACTGGTCCTGGAGCATTGTGATAACAAAAGCCATGTAGCATTGTGATGACAGGCATCATGGAGCATTGTGAAGAAAGGGGCCATGTGGAATTGTAATGACAATAGAGAAATGTGATGAAAATGGTCAGCGAGCCTAGTGATAAAAGTGGTCATTGAGAATTGTGATAACATGGTCATGGAACATTGGGATGACAAGAATTCTGGAGCATTGTGATGACAAGGGCCATGGAGCATTGTGATGACATGGTCATGGAACATTGTGATGACAAGAATTCTGGAGCACTGTGTTGACAAGGGCCATGGAGCATTGTGATGACAAGTGTCATGGAGCATTGTAATGAAAGGTTTCATTGTGCACCGTGATGACATGTGAGATGGAGTATTGTGATGAAACTGGTCCTGGAGCATTCTGATAACAAAAGCCATGGAGCATTGTCATGACAGGCATCATGGAGCATTGTAAAGAAAGGGGTAATGGGGAATTTTAATGACAATAGAGAAATGTGAGGAAAATGGTCAGCGAGCATAGTGATTAAAGTGGTCTTTTAGAATTGTGATGAAAAGCGACATAGAGCATTGTGATGACAAAGGTCATGGAGAACTGTGATAACCAGGGTCATGTAGCATTGTGATGACACGGTCATGGAACGTTGTGATGACAAGAATTCAGGAGCATTGTGATGACACGGGCCATGGAGAATTGTGATGACATGGTCATGGAACATTGTGATGAAAAGGATTCTGGAGCATTGTTATGACAAGGGCCATGGAGCATTGTGATGACAAGTGTCATGGAGCATTGTAATGAAAGATTTCATTGTGCAAGGTGATGACATAGGGGATGGAGTATTGTGATGAAACTGGTCCTGGAGCATTGTGATAACAAAGCCATGGAGCATTGTGGTGACAGGCATCATGGAGCATTCTGAAGAAAGGGGCCATGGGGAATTGTAATGACAATAGATAAATGTGATGAAAATGGTCAGCGAGCATACTGATTAAAGTGGTCATTGAAAATTGTGATGAAAAGTGACATAGAACATTGTATTGATAAAGGTCATGGAGAAATGTGATGACCAGGGTCATGTAGCATTTTGATGACACGGTCATGGAACATTGTGATGACAAGGAATCTGGAGCATTGTGATGACAAGGGCCATAGAGCATTGTGATGACACGGTCATGGAACATTGTGATGACAAGAATTCTGGAGCATTGTGATGACAAGGGCCATGGAGCATTGTAATGAAAGGTTTCATTGGGCACTGTGGTGACAAGGGGGATGGAGTATTGTGATGAAACTGGTCCTGGAGCATTGTGATAATAAAAGCCATGGAGCATTGTGATGACAGGCATCATGGAGCTTTGTGAAGAAAGGGGCCATGTGGAATTGTAATGACAATAGAGAAAGGTGATGAAAATTGTCAGCGAGCATAGTGATTAAAGTGGTCATTGAGAATTGAGATAACATCGTCATGGAACATTGGGATGACAAGAATACTTGAGCATTGTGATGACAAGGGCCATGGAGCATTGTGATGACACAGTCATGGAACATTGTGATGACAAGAATTCTGGAGCATTGTGATGACAAGGGCCATGGAGCATTGTGATGACACGGTCATGGAACATTGTGATGACAAGAAATCTGGAGCATTGTGATGACAATGGCCATGGAGCATTGTGATGACAAGAATTCTGGAGCATTGTAATGACAATGGCCATGGAGAATTCTGATGACATGGTCATGGTACATTGTGATGACAAGAATTCTGGAGCATTGTGATGACAAGTGTCATGGAGCATTGTGATGACAAGTGTCATGGAGCATTGTAATGAAAGGTTTCATTGTGCACCGTGATGACAAGGGGGATGGAGTATTGTGATGAAACTGGTCCTGGAGCATTGTGATAACAAACGCCATGGAGCATTGTGATAACAGGCATCATGGAGCATTGTGAAGAAAGGGGCCATGGGGAATTGTAATGACAATAGACAAATGTGATGAAAATGGTCAGCGAGCATAGTGATTAAAGTGGTCATTGAGAATTGTAATGAAAAGCGACATAGAGCATTGTGATGACAATGGTCATGAAGAACTGTGATGACCTGGGTCATGTAGCATTGTGATGTCACGGTCATGGAACATTGTGATGACAAGAATTCTGGAGCATTGTGATGACAAGTGCCATGGAGCATTGTGATGACACGGTCATGGAACATTGTGATAATAAGAATTCTAGAGCATTGTGATGACAAGGGCCATGGAGCATTGTGATGACAAGTGTCATGGAACATTGTGATGACAAGAAATCTGGAGCATTGTGATGACAATGGTCATGGAACATTGTGATGACAAGAATTCTGGAGCATTGTGATGACAAGGGCCATGGAGAATTGTAATGAAAGGTTTCATTGTGCACTGTGGTGACAAGGGGGATGGAGTATTGTGATGAAACTGGTCCTGGAGCATTGTGATAACAAAAGCCATGGAGCATTGTGATGACAGGCATCATGGAGCATTGTGAAGAAAGGGGCCATGTGGAATTGTAATGACAATAGAGAAATGTGATGAAAATGGTCAGCGAGCCTAGTGATAAAAGTGGTCATTGAGAATTGTGATAACATGGTCATGGAACATTGGGATGACAAGAATTCTGGAGCATTGTGATGACAAGGGCCATGGTGCATTGTGATGACACGGTCATGGAACATTGTGATGACAAGAATTCTGGAGCATTGTGATGACAAGGGCCGTGGAGCTTTGTGATGACACAGTTATAGAACATTTTGATGACAAGAATTCTGGAGCATTGTGATGACAAGGGCCATGGAGCATTGTGATGACAAGTGTCATGGAGCATTGTAATGAAAGGTTACATTCTACACCGTGATGACCTGTGGGATGGAGTATTGTGATGAAACTGGTCCTGGAGCATTCTGATAACAAGAGCCATGGAACATTGTCATGACAGGCATGATGGAGCATTTTAAAGAAAGGGGCAATGGGGAATTGTAATGACAATAGAGAAATGTGATGAAATGGGTCAGCAAGCATAGAGATTAAAGTGTTCTTTGAGAATTGTGATGAAAAGCAACATAGAGCATTGTGATGACAAAGGTCATGGAGAACTGTGATGACCAGTGTCATGTAGCATTGTGATGACATGGTCATGGAACATTGTGATGAGAAGAATTATGGAGCATTGTGATGACACGGTCATGGAACATTCTGATGACAAGAATTCTGGAGCATTGTGATGCCAATGCCATGGAGAATTGTGATGACATGGTCATGGAACATTGTGAGGACAAGAATTCAGGAGCACTGTGTTGACAAGGGCCTTGGAGCATTGTGATGACAAGTGTCATGGAGCATTGTAATGAAAGGTTTCCTTGTGCACCGTGATGACATGTGGGATGGAGTATTGTGATGAGACTGGTCCTGGAGCATTCTGATAACAAATGCAATGGAGCATTGTGATGACAGGCATCATGGAGCATTGTAAAGAAAGGGGCAATGGGGAATTGTAATGACAATAGGGAAATGTGAAGAAAATGGTCAGCGAGCATAGTGATTAAAGTGGCCTTTGAGAATTGTGATGAAAAGCGACATAGAGCATTGTGATGACAAAGGTCATGGAGAACTGTGATAATCAGGGTCATGTAGCATTGTGATGACACGGTCATGGAACATTGTGACGACAAGAATTCTGGAGCATTGTGATGACACGGGCCATGGAGAATTGTGATGACATGGTCATGGAACATTGTGATGAAAAGAATTCTGGAGCATTGTTATGACAAGGGCCATGGAGCATTGTGATGACAAGTGTCATGGAGCATTGTAATGAAAGATTTCATTGTGCAAGGTGATGACATAGGGGATGGAGTATTGTGATGAATCTGGTCCTGGATCATTGTGATAACAAAGCCATGGAGCATTGTGATGACAGGCATCATGGAGCATTGTGAAGACAGGGGCCATGGGGAATTGTAATGACAATAGAGAAATGTGATGAAAATGGTCAGCGAGCATAGTGATTAAAGTGGTCATTGAGAATTGTGTTGAAAAGAGATATAGAGCATTGTGATGACAAACGTCATGGAGAACTGTGATGACCAGGGTCATGTAGCATTGTAAAGACACGGTCATGGAACATTGTTATGACAAGAATTATTGAGCATTGTGATGACACGGTCATGGAACATTGTGATTGCAAGAATTCTGGATCATTGTGATGACCAGGCCATGGAGAATTTTAATGAAAGTTTTCATTGTGCACTGTGGTGACAAGGGGGATGGAGTATTGTGATGAAACTGGTCCTGGAGCATTGTGATAATAAAAGCCATGGAGCATTGTGATGACAGGCATCATGGAGCTTTGTGAAGAAAGGGGCCATGTGGAATTGTAATGACAATAGAGAAAGGTGATGAAAATTGTCAGCGAGCATAGTGATTAAAGTGGTCATTGAGAATTGAGATAACATCGTCATGGAACATTGGGATGACAAGAATTCTTGAGCATTGTGATGACAAGGGCCATGGAGCATTGTGATGACACAGTCATGGAACATTGTGATGACAAGAATTCTGGAGCTTTGTGATGGCAAAGGCTATGGAGCATTGTGATGACACGGTCATGGAACATTGTAATGACAATAATTCTGGAGCATTGTGATGACAAGGGCCATGGAGCATTGTGATGAAAAGTTTCATGGAGCATTGTAATGAAAGGTTTCATTGTGCACCGTGATGACATTTGGGATGGAGTTTTGTTATGAAACTCGTCCTGGAGCATTCTGATAACAAAAGCCATGGAGCATTGTGATGCCAGGCATGATGGAGCATTGTAAACAAAGGGGCAATGGGGAATTATAATGACCATAGAGAAATGTGATGAAAATGGTCAGCTAGCTTAGTGATTAAAGTAGTCATTTAGAATTGTGATGAAAAGCGACATAGAGCATTGTGATGACAAAGGTCATGGAGAACTGTGATGACCAGGGTCATGTAGCATTGTGATGACACGGTCATGGAACATTGTGATGAGAAGAATTATGGAGCATTGTGATGACACGGTCATGTAACATTGTGATGACAAGAATTCTGGAGCATTGTGATGACAAGGGCCATGGAGCATTGTGATGACACGGTCATGGAACATTGTGATGACAAGAATTCTGGAGCATTGTGATGACAAGGGCCATGGAGCATTGTGATGACAGGGTCATGGAACATTGTGATGACAAGAAATCTGGAGCATTGTGATGACAATGGCCATGGAGCATTGTGATGACAAGAATTCTGGAGCATTGTAATGACAATGGCCATGGAGAATTCTGATGACATGGTCATGGTACATTGTGATGACAAGAATTCTGGAGCATTGTGATGACAAGTGTCATGGAGCATTGTGATGACAAGTGTCATGGAGCATTGTAATGAAAGGTTTCATTGTGCACCGTGAAGACATGTGGGATGGAGTATTTTGATGAAACTGGTCCTGGAGCATTTTGATAACAAAAGCCATGGAGCATTGTGATGACAGGCATCATGGAGCATTGTAAAGAAAGGGGCAATGGGGAATTGTAATGACAATAGAGAAATGTGAGGAAAATGGTCAGCGAGCATAGTGATTAATGTGGTCTTTGAGAATTGTGATGAAAAGCGTCATAGAGCATTGTGATGACAAAGGTCATGGAGAAATCTGATAACCAGGGTCATGTAGCATTGTGATGACACGGTCATGGAACTTTGTGATGAAAAGAATTCTGGAGCATTGTGATGACAAATGCCATGGAGCAATGTGATGACACCGTCATGGAACATTGTGATGAAAAGAATTCTGGAGCATTGTGATGACAAATGCCATGGAGCAATGTGATGACACCGTCATGGAACATTGTGATGAAAAGAAATCTGGAGTATTGTGATGACAAGGGCCATGGGGCATTGTGATGACACGATCATGGAACATTGTGATGAAAAAATCTGCAGCATTGTGATGACAAGGGCCATCGAGCATTGTGATGACACAGTTATAGAACATTGTGATGACAAGAATTCTGGAGCATTGTGATGACAAGGGCCATGGAGCATTGTGATGACAAGTGTCATGGAGCATTGTAATGAAAGGTTACATTCTACACCGTGATGACCTGTGGGATAGAGTATTGTGATGAAACTGGTCCTGGAGCATTCTGATAACAAAAGCCATGGAACATTGTCATGACAGGCATGATGGAGCATTTTAAAGAAAGGGGCAATGGGGAATTGTAATGACAATAGAGAAATGTGATGAAAATGGTCAGCAAGCATAGAGATTAAAGTGTTCTTTGAGAATTGTGATGAAAAGCGACATAGAGCATTGTGATGACAAATGTCATGGAGAACTGTGATGACCAGTGTCATGTAGCATTGTGATGACATGGTCATGGAACATTGTGATGAGAAGAATTATGGAGCATTGTGATGACACGGTCATGGAACATTCTGATGACAAGAATTCTGGAGCATTGTGATGCCAATGCCATGGAGAATTGTGTTGACATGGTCATGGAACTTTGTGATGACAAGAATTCTGGAGCACTGTGTTGACAAGGGCCTTGAAGCATTGTGATGACAAGTGTCATGGAGCATTGTAATGAAAGGTTTCCTTGTGCACCGTGATGACATGTGGGATGGAGTATTGTGATGAGACTGGTCCTGGAGCATTCTGATAACAAATGCCATGGAGCATTGTGATGACAGGCATCATGGAGCATTGTAAAGAAAGGGGCAATGGGGAATTGTAATGACAATAGAGAAATGTGAAGAAAATTGTCAGCGAGCATAGTGATTAAAGTGTCCTTTGAGAATTGTGATGAAAAGCGACATAGAGCATTGTGATGACAAAGGTCATGGAGAACTGTGATAATCAGGGTCATGTAGCATTGTGATGACACGGTCATGGAACATTGTGACGACCAGAATTCTGGAGCATTGTGATGACATGGGCCATGGAGAATTGTGATGACATGGTCATGGAACATTGTGATGAAAAGAATTCTGGAGTATTGTTATGACAAGGGCCATGGAGCATTGTGATGACAAGTGTCATGGAGCATTGTAATGAAAGATTTCATTGTGCAAGGTGATGACATAGGGGATGGAGTATTGTGATGAAACTGGTCCTGGAGCATTGTGATAACAAAGCCATGGAGCATTGTGATGACAGGCATCATGGAGCATTGTGAAGAAAGGGGCCATGGGGAATTGTAATGACAATAGAGAAATGTGATGAAAATGGTCAGCGAGCATAGTGATTAAAGTGGTCATTGAGAATTGTGTTGAAAAGCGATATAGAGCATTGTGATGACAAACGTCATGGAGAAATGTGACGACCAGGTTAATGTACCATTGTAAAGACACGGTCATGGAACATTGTTATGACAAGAATTATTGAGCATTGTGATGACACGGTCATGGAACATTGTGATTGCAAGAATTCTGGATCATTGTGATGACCAGGCCATGGAGAATTGTAATGAAAGGTTTCATTGTGCACTGTGGTGACAAGGGGGATGGAGTATTGTGATGAAACTGGTCCTGGAGCATTGTGATAACAAAAGCCATGGAGCATTGTGATGACAGGCATCATGGAGCTTTGTGAAGAAAGGGGCCATGTGGAATTGTAATGACAATAGAGAAAGGTGATGAAAATTGTCAGCGAGCATAGTGATTAAAGTGGTCATTGAGAATTGAGATAACATCGTCATGGAACATTGGGATGACAAGAATTCTTGAGCATTGTGATGACAAGGGCCATGGAGCATTGTGATGACACAGTCATGGAACATTGTGATGACAAGAATTCTGGAGCATTGTGATGACAAGGGCCATGGAGCATTGTGATGACACGGTCATGGAACATTGTGATGACAAGAAATCTGGAGCATTGTGATGACAATGGCCATGGAGCATTGTGATGACAAGAATTCTGGAGCATTGTAATGACAATGGCCATGGAGATTTCTGATGACATGGTCATGGTACATTGTGATGACAAGTGTCATGGAGCATTGTGATGACAAGTGTCATGGAGCATTGTAATGAAAGGTTTCATTGTGCACCGTGATGACATGTGGGATGGAGTATTTTGATGAAACTGGTCCTGGAGCATTTTGATAACAAAAGCCATGGAGCATTGTGATGACAGGCATCATGGAGCATTGTAAAGAAAGGGGCAATGGGGAATTGTAATGACAATAGAGAAATGTGAGGAAAATGGTCAGCGAGCATAGTGATTAATGTGGTCTTTGAGAATTGTGATGAAAAGCGTCATAGAGCATTGTGATGACAAAGGTCATGGAGAAATCTGATAACCAGGGTCATGTAGCATTGTGATGACACGGTCATGGAACTTTGTGATGAAAAGAATTCTGGAGCATTGTGATGACAAATGCCATGGAGCAATGTGATGACACCGTCATGGAACATTGTGATGAAAAGAATTCTGGAGCATTGTGATGACAAATGCCATGGAGCAATGTGATGACACCGTCATGGAACATTGTGATGAAAAGAAATCTGGAGCATTGTGATGACAAGGGCCATGGGGCATTGTGATGACACGATCATGGAACATTGTGTTGAAAAGAAATCTGGAGCATTGTGATGACAAGGGCCATCGAGCATTGTGATGACATGGTCATGGAACATTGTGATGACAAGTAATCTGGAGCATTGTGATGACAAGGGCCATGGAGCATTGTGATGACACGGTCATGGAACATTGTGATGACAAGAAATCTGGAGCATTGTGATGACAATGGCCATGGAACATTGTGATGACACGGTCATGGAACATTGTGATGACAAGAATTATTGAGCATTATGATGACATGGTCATAGAACATTGTGATGACAAGAATTCTGGAGCATTTTGATGACAAGGGCCATGGAGAATTGTAATGAAAGGTTTCATTGTGCACTGTGATGACAAGGGGGATGGAGTATTGTGATGAAACTGGTCCTGGAGCATTGTGATAACAAAAGCCATGGAGCATTGTGATGACAGGCATCATGGAGCATTGTGAAGAAAGGGGCCATGTGGAATTGTAATGACAATAGAGAAATGTGATGAAAATGGTCAGCGAGCATAGTGATAAAAGTGGTCATTGAGAATTGTGATAACATGGTCATGGAACATTGGGATGACAAGAATTCTGGAGCATTGTGATGACAAGGGCCATGGAGCATTGTGATGACACGGTCATGGAACATTGTGATGGCAAGAATTCTGGAGCATTGTGATGACAAGGCCCGTGGAGCTTTGTGATGACACAGTCATGGAACTTTGTGATGACAAGAAATCTGGAGCATTGAGATGACAATGGCCATGGAGCATTGTGATGACACAGTTATAGAACATTGTGATGAAAAGAATTCTGGAGCATTGTGATGACAAGGGCCATGGAGCATTGTGATGACAAGTGTCATGGAGCATTGTAATGAAAGGTTACATTCTACACCGTGATGACCTGTGGGATGGAGTATTGTGATGAAACTGGTCCTGGAGCATTCTGATAACAAAAGCCATGGAACATTGCCATGACAGGCATGATGGAGCATTTTAAAGAAAGGGGCAATGGGGAATTGTAATGACAATAGAGAAATGTGATGAAAATGGTCAGCAAGCATAGAGATTAAAGTGTTCTTTGAGAATTGTGATGAAAAGCGACATAGAGCATTGTGATGACAAAGGTCATGGAGAACTGTGATGACCAGTGTCATGTAGCATTGTGATGACATGGTCATGGAACATTGTGATGAGGAGAATTATGGAGCATTGTGATGACACGGTCATGGAACATTCTGATGACAAGAATTCTGGAGCATTGTGATGCCAATGCCATGGAGAATTGTGTTGACATGGTCATGGAACTTTGTGATGACAAGAATTCTGGAGCACTGTGTTGACAAGGGCCTTGGAGCATTGTGATGACAAGTGTTATGGAGCATTGTAATGAAAGGTTTCCTTGTGCACCGTGATGACATGTGGGATGGAGTATTGTGATGAGACTGGTCCTGGAGCATTCTGATAACAAATGCCATGGAGCATTGTGATGACAGGCATCATGGAGCATTGTAAAGAAAGGGGCAATGGGGAATTGTAATGACAATAGAGAAATGTGAAGAAAATTGTCAGCGAGCATAGTGATTAAAGTGGCCTTTGAGAATTGTGATGAAAAGCGACATAGAGCATTGTGATGACAAAGGTCATGGAGAACTGTGATAATCAGGGTCACGTAGCATTGTGATGACACGGTCATGGAACATTGTGACGACCAGAATTCTGGAGCATTGTGATGACACGGGCCATGGAGCATTGTGATAAAAGTGTCATGGAGCATTGTAATGAAAGATTTCATTGTGCAAGGTGATGACATAGGGGATGGAGTATTGTGATGAAACTGGTCCTGGAGCATTGTGATAACAAAGCCATGGAGCATTGTGATGACAGGCATCATGGAGCATTGTGAAGAAAGGGGCCATGGGGAATTGTAATGACAATAGAGAAATGTGATGAAAATGGTCAGCGAGCATTGTGATTAAAGTGGTCATTGAGAATTGTGTTGAAAAGCGATATAGAGCATTGTGATGACAAACGTCATGGAGAACTGTGATGACCAGGGTCATGTAGCATTGTAAAGACACGGTCATGGAATATTGTGATGACAAGAATTATTGACAATTGTGATGACACGGTCATGGAACATTGTGATTGCAAGAATTCTGGATCATTGTGATGACCAGGCCATGGAGAATTTTAATGAAAGTTTCATTGTGCACTGTGGTGACAAGGGGGATGGAGTATTGTGATGAAACTGGTCCTGGAGCATTGTGATAATAAAAGCCATGGAGCATTGTGATGACAGGCATCATGGAGCTTTGTGAAGAAAGGGGCCATGTGGAATTGTAATGACAATAGAGAAAGGTGATGAAAATTGTCAGCGAGCATAGTGATTAAAGTGGTCATTGAGAATTGTGATAACATCGTCATGGAACATTGGGATGACAAGAATTCTTGAGCATTGTGATGACAAGGGCCATGGAGCATTGTGATGACACGGTCATGGAACATTGTGATGACAAGAAATCAGGAGCATTGTGATGACAATGGCCATGGAGCATTGTGATGACAAGAATTCTGGAGCATTGTAATGACAATGGCCATGGAGAATTCTGATGACATGGTCATGGTACATTGTGATGACAAGAATTCTTGAGCATTGTGATGACAAGGGCCATGGAGCATTGTGATGACACGGTCATGGAACTTTGTGATGACAAGCAATCTGGAGCATTGTGATGACAAGGGCCATGGAGAACTGTGATGACCAGTGTCATGTAGCATTGTGATGACATGGTCATGGAACATTGTGATGAGAAGAATTATGGAGCATTGTGATGACACGATCATGGAACATTCTGATGACAAGAATTCTGGAGCATTGTGATGCCAATGCCATGGAGAATTGTGATGACATGGTCATGAAATATTGTGATGACAAGAATTCTGGATCACTGTGTTGACAAGGGCCATGGAGCATTGTGATGACAAGTGTCATGGAGCATTGTAATGAGAGGTTTCATTGTGCACCGTGATGACATGGGGGATGGAGTATTGTGATGAAACTGGTCCTGGAGCATTGTGATAACAAACGCCATGGAGCATTGTGATAACAGGCATCATGGAGCATTGTGAAGAAAGGGGCCATGGGGAATTGTAATGACAATAGACAAATGTGATGAAAATGGTCAGCGAGCATAGTGATTAAAGTGGTCATTGAGAATTGTAATGAAAAGCGACATAGAGCATTGTGATGACAAAGGTCATGAAGAACTGTGATGAACTGGGTCATGTAGCATTGTGATGTCATGGTCATGGAACATTGTGATGACAAGAATTCTGGAGCATTGTGATGACAAGTGCCATGGAGCATTGTGATGACACGGTCATGGAACATTGTGATAATAAGAATTCTAGAGCATTGTGATGACAAGGGCCATGGAGCATTGTGATGACAAGTGTCATGGAGCATTGTAATGAAAGGTTTCATTGTGCACCGTGATGAAATGTGGGATGGAGTATTGTGATGAAACTGGTCCTGGAGCATTCTGATAACAAAAGCCATGGAGCATTGTGATGACAGGCATCATGGATCATTGTGAAGAAAGGGGCAATGGGGAATTGTAATGACAATAGAGAAATGTGATGAAAATGGTCAGCGAGCATAGTGATTAAAGTGGTCTTTGAGAATTGTGATGAAAAGCGTCATAGAGCATTGTGATGACAAAGGTCATGGAGAACTGTGATGACGAGGGTCATGTAGAATTGTGATGACACGGTCATGGAACATTGTGATGAAAAGAATTCTGGAGCATTGTTATGACAAATGCCATGGAGCAATGTGATGACACCGTCATGGAATATTGTGATGAAAAGAAATCTGGAGCATTGTGATGACAAAGGCCATGGAACATTGTGATGACATGGTCATGGAACATTGTGATGACAAGTAATCTAGAGCATTGTGATGACAAGGGCCATGGAGCCTTGTGATGACATGGTCACGGAACATTGTGATGACAAGAAATCTGGAGCATTGTAATGACAATGGCCATGGAACATTGTGATGACACGGTCATGGAACATTGTGATGACAAGAATTATTGAGCATTATTTTGACATGGTCATGGAACATTGTGATGACAAGAATTCTGGAGCATTGTGATGAAAAGGGCCATGGAGAATTGTAATGAAAGGTTTCATTGTGCACTGTGGTGACAAGGGGGATGGAGTATTGTGATGAAACTGGTCCTGGAGCATTGTGATAACAAAAGCCATGGAGCATTGTGATGACAGGCATCATGGAGCATTGTAAAGAAAGGGGCAATGGGGAATTGTAATGACAATAGAGAAATGTGAGGAAAATGGTCAGCGAGCATAGTGATTAATGTGGTCTTTGAGAATTGTGATGAAAAGCGTCATAGAGCATTGTGATGACAAAGGTCATGGAGAAATCTGATAACCAGGGTCATGTAGCATTGTGATGACACGGTCATGGAACTTTGTGATGAAAAGAATTCTGGAGCATTGTGATGACAAATGCCATGGAGCAATGTGATGACACCGTCATAGAACATTGTGATGAAAAGAATTCTGGAGCATTGTGATGACAAATGCCATGGAGCAATGTGATGACACCGTCATGGAACATTGTGATGAAAAGAAATCTGGAGCATTGTGATGACAAGGGCCATGGGGCATTGTGATGACACGATCATGGAACATTGTGTTGAAAAGAAATCTGGAGCATTGTGATGACAAGGGCCATCGAGCATTGTGATGACATGGTCATGGAACATTGTGATGACAAGTAATCTGGAGCATTGTGATGACAAGGGCCATGGAGCATTGTGATGACACGGTCATGGAACATTGTGATGACAAGAAATCTGGAGCATTGTGATGACAATGGCCATGGAACATTGTGATGACACGGTCATGGAACATTGTGATGACAAGAATTATTGAGCATTATGATGACATGGTCATAGAACATTGTGATGACAAGAATTCTGGAGCATTTTGATGACAAGGGCCATGGAGAATTGTAATGAAAGGTTTCATTGTGCACTGTGGTGACAAGGGGGATGGAGTATTGTGATGAAACTGGTCCTGGAGCATTGTGATAACAAAAGCCATGGAGCATTGTGATGACAGGCATCATGGAGCATTGTGAAGAAAGGGGCCATGTGGAATTGTAATGACAATAGAGAAATGTGATGAAAATGGTCAGCGAGCATAGTGATAAAAGTGGTCATTGAGAATTGTGATAACATGGTCATGGAACATTGGGATGACAAGAATTCTGGAGCATTGTGATGACAAGGGCCATGGAGCATTGTGATGACACGGTCATGGAACATTGTGATGGCAAGAATTCTGGAGCATTGTGATGACAAGGCCCGTGGAGCTTTGTGATGACACAGTCATGGAACTTTGTGATGACAAGAAATCTGGAGCATTGAGATGACAATGGCCATGGAGCATTGTGATGACACAGTTATAGAACATTGTGATGACAAGAATTCTGGAGCATTGTGATGACAAGGGCCATGGAGCATTGTGATGACAAGTGTCATGGAGCATTGTAATGAAAGGTTACATTCTACACCGTGATGACCTGTGGGATGGAGTATTGTGATGAAACTGGTCCTGGAGCATTCTGATAACAAAAGCCATGGAACATTGCCATGACAGGCATGATGGAGCATTTTAAAGAAAGGGGCAATGGGGAATTGTAATGACAATAGAGAAATGTGATGAAAATGGTCAGCAAGCATAGAGATTAAAGTGTTCTTTGAGAATTGTGATGAAAAGCGACATAGAGCATTGTGATGACAAAGGTCATGGAGAACTGTGATGACCAGTGTCATGTAGCATTGTGATGACATGGTCATGGAACATTGTGATGAGGAGAATTATGGAGCATTGTGATGACACGGTCATGGAACATTCTGATGACAAGAATTCTGGAGCATTGTGATGCCAATGCCATGGAGAATTGTGTTGACATGGTCATGGAACTTTGTGATGACAAGAATTCTGGAGCACTGTGTTGACAAGGGCCTTGGAGCATTGTGATGACAAGTGTCATGGAGCATTGTAATGAAAGGTTTCCTTGTGCACCGTGATGACATGTGGGATGGAGTATTGTGATGAGACTGGTCCTGGAGCATTCTGATAACAAATGCCATGGAGCATTGTGATGACAGGCATCATGGAGCATTGTAAAGAAAGGGGCAATGGGGAATTGTAATGACAATAGAGAAATGTGAAGAAAATTGTCAGCGAGCATAGTGATTAAAGTGGCCTTTGAGAATTGTGATGAAAAGCGACATAGAGCATTGTGATGACAAAGGTCATGGAGAACTGTGATAATCAGGGTCACGTAGCATTGTGATGACACGGTCATGGAACATTGTGACGACCAGAATTCTGGAGCATTGTGATGACACGGGCCATGGAGCATTGTGATAAAAGTGTCATGGAGCATTGTAATGAAAGATTTCATTGTGCAAGGTGATGACATAGGGGATGGAGTATTGTGATGAAACTGGTCCTGGAGCATTGTGATAACAAAGCCATGGAGCATTGTGATGACAGGCATCATGGAGCATTGTGAAGAAAGGGGCCATGGGGAATTGTAATGACAATAGAGAAATGTGATGAAAATGGTCAGCGAGCATTGTGATTAAAGTGGTCATTGAGAATTGTGTTGAAAAGCGATATAGAGCATTGTGATGACAAACGTCATGGAGAACTGTGATGACCAGGGTCATGTAGCATTGTAAAGACACGGTCATGGAACATTGTGATGACAAGAATTATTGAGCATTGTGATGACACGGTCATGGAACATTGTGATTGCAAGAATTCTGGATCACTGTGATGACCAGGCCATGGAGAATTTTAATGAAAGTTTCATTGTGCACTGTGGTGACAAGGGGGATGGAGTATTGTGATGAAACTGGTCCTGGAGCATTGTGATAATAAAAGCCATGGAGCATTGTGATGACAGGCATCATGGAGCTTTATGAAGAAAGGGGCAATGTGGAATTGTAATGACAATAGAGAAAGGTGATGAAAATTGTCAGCGAGCATAGTGATTAAAGTGGTCATTGAGAATTGTGATAACATCGTCATGGAACATTGGGATGACAAAAATTCTTGAGCATTGTGATGACAAGGGCCATGGAGCATTGTGATGACACGGTCATGGAACATTGTGATGACAAGAAATCAGGAGCATTGTGATGACAATGGCCATGGAGCATTGTGATGACAAGAATTCTGGAGCATTGTAATGACAATGGCCATGGAGAATTCTGATGACATGGTCATGGTACATTGTGATGACAAGAATTCTTGAGCATTGTGATGACAAGGGCCATGGAGCATTGTGATGACACGGTCATGGAACATTGTGATGACAAGAATTCTGGAGCATTGTAATGACAAGGGCCATGGAGCATTGTGATGACACGGTCATGGAACATTGTGATGACAAGAATTCTGGAGCATTGTGATGACAAGGGCCATGGAGCATTGTGATGACACGGTCATGGAACAATGTGATGACAAGAATTCTGGAGCATTGTGATGACATGGGCCATGGTGCATTGTGATGACACGGTCATGGAACTTTGTGATGACAAGCAATCTGGAGCATTGTGATGACAAGGGCCATGGAGAACTGTGATGACCAGTGTCATGTAGCATTGTGATGACATGGTCATGGAACATTGTGATGAGAAGAATTATGGAGCATTGTGATGACACGATCATGGAACATTCTGATGACAAGAATTCTGGAGCATTGTGATGCCAATGCCATGGAGAATTGTGATGACATGGTCATGAAATATTGTGATGACAAGAATTCTGGATCACTGTGTTGACAAGGGCCATGGAGCATTGTGATGACAAGTGTCATGGAGCATTGTAATGAGAGGTTTCATTGTGCACCGTGATGACATGGGGGATGGAGTATTGTGATGAAACTGGTCCTGGAGCATTGTGATAACAAACGCCATGGAGCATTGTGATAACAGGCATCATGGAGCATTGTGAAGAAAGGGGCCATGGGGAATTGTAATGACAATAGACAAATGTGATGAAAATGGTCAGCGAGCATAGTGATTAAAGTGGTCATTGAGAATTGTAATGAAAAGCGACATAGAGCATTGTGATGACAAAGGTCATGAAGAACTGTGATGAACTGGGTCATGTAGCATTGTGATGTCACGGTCATGGAACATTGTGATGACAAGAATTCTGGAGCATTGTGATGACAAGTGCCATGGAGCATTGTGATGACACGGTCATGGAACATTGTGATAATAAGAATTCTAGAGCATTGTGATGACAAGGGCCATGGAGCATTGTGATGACAAGTGTCATGGAGCATTGTAATGAAAGGTTTCATTGTGCACCGTGATGAAATGTGGGATGGAGTATTGTGATGAAACTGGTCCTGGAGCATTCTGATAACAAAAGCCATGGAGCATTGTGATGACAGGCATCATGGATCATTGTGAAGAAAGGGGCAATGGGGAATTGTAATGACAATAGAGAAATGTGATGAAAATGGTCAGCGAGCATAGTGATTAAAGTGGTCTTTGAGAATTGTGATGAAAAGCGTCATAGAGCATTGTGATGACAAAGGTCATGGAGAACTGTGATGACGAGGGTCATGTAGAATTGTGATGACACGGTCATGGAACATTGTGATGAAAAGAATTCTGGAGCATTGTTATGACAAATGCCATGGAGCAATGTGATGACACCGTCATGGAATATTGTGATGAAAAGAAATCTGGAGCATTGTGATGACAAAGGCCATGGAGCATTGTGATGACATGGTCATGGAACATTGTGATGACAAGTAATCTAGAGCATTGTGATGACAAGGGCCATGGAGCCTTGTGATGACACGGTCACGGAACATTGTGATGACAAGAAATCTGGAGCATTGTGATGACAATGGCCATGGAACATTGTGATGACACGGTCATGGAACATTGTGATGACAAGAATTATTGAGCATTATTTTGACATGGTCATGGAACATTGTGATGACAAGAATTCTGGAGCATTGTGATGAAAAGGGCCATGGAGAATTGTAATGAAAGGTTTCATTGTGCACTGTGGTGACAAGGGGGATGGAGTATTGTGATGAAACTGGTCCTGGAGCATTGTGATAACAAAAGCCATGGAGCATTGTGATGACAGGCATCATGGAGCATTGTGAAGAAAGGGGCCATGTGGAATTGTAATGACAATAGAGAAATGTGATGAAAATGGTCAGCGAGCCTAGTGATAAAAGTGGTCATTGAGAATTGTGATAACATGGTCATGGATCATTGGGATGACAAGAATTCTGGAGCATTGTGATGACAAGGGCCATGGAGCATTGTGATGACACGGTCATGGAACATTGTGATGACAAGAATTCTGGAGCATTGTGATGCCAAGGGCCGTGGAGCTTTGTGATGACACGGTCATGGAAATTTGTGATGACAAGAAAACTGGAGCATTGAGATGACAATGGCCATGGAGCATTGTGATGACACAGTTATAGAACATTGTGATGACAAGAATTCTGGAGCATTGTGATGACAAGGGCCATGGAGCATTGTGATGACAAGTGTCATGGAGCATTGTAATGAAAGGTTACATTCTACACCGTGATGACCTGTGGGATGGAGTATTGTGATGAAACTGGTCCTGGAGCATTCTGATAACAAGAGCCATGGAACATTGTCATGACAGGCATGATGGAGCATTTTAAAGAAAGGGGCAATGGGGAATTGTAATGACAATAGAGAAATGTGATGAAAATGGTCAGCAAGCATAGAGATTAAAGTGTTCTTTGAGAATTGTGATGAAAAGCAACATAGAGCATTGTGATGACAAAGGTCATGGAGAACTGTGATGACCAGTGTCATGTAGCATTGTGATGACATGGTCATGGAACATTGTGATGAGAAGAATTATGGAGCATTGTGATGACACGGTCATGGAACATTCTGATGACAAGAATTCTGGAGCATTGTGATGCCAATGCCATGGAGAATTGTGTTGACATGGTCATGGAACATTGTGATGAAAAGAATTCTGGAGCATTGTGATGACAAGTGTCATGGAGCATTGTAATGAAAGATTTCATTGTGCAAGGTGATGACATAGGGGATGGAGTATTGTGATGAAACTGGTCCTGGAGCATTGTGATAACAAAGCCATGGAGCATTGTGATGACAGGCATCATGGAGCATTGTGAAGAAAGGGGCCATGGGGAATTGTAATGACAATAGAGAAATGTGATGAAAATGGTCAGCGAGCATAGTGATTAAAGTGGTCATTGAGAATTGTGTTGAAAAGCGATATAGAGCATTGTGATGACAAACGTCATGGAGAAATGTGACGACCAGGGTCATGAAGCATTGTAAAGACACGGTCATGGAACATTGTTATGACAAGAATTATTGAGCATTGTGATGACACGGTCATGGAACATTGTGATTGCAAGAATTCTGGATCATTGTGATGACCAGGCCATGGAGAATTGTAATGAAAGGTTTCATTGTGCACTGTGGTGACAAGGGGGATGGAGTATTGTGATGAAACTGGTCCTGGAGCATTGTGATAACAAAAGCCATGCAGCATTGTGATGACAGGCATCATGGAGCTTTGTGAAGAAAGGGGCCATGTGGAATTGTAATGACAATAGAGAAAGGTGATGAAAATTGTCAGCGAGCATAGTGATTAAAGTGGTCATTGAGAATTGAGATAACATCGTCATGGAACATTGGGATGACAAGAATTCTTGAGCATTGTGATGACAAGGGCCATGGAGCATTGTGATGACACAGTCATGGAACATTGTGATGACAAGAATTCTGGAGCATTGTGATGACAAGGGCCATGGAGCATTGTGATGACACGGTCATGGAACATTGTGATGACAAGAAATCTGGAGCAATGTGATGACAATGGCCATGGAGCATTGTGATGACAAGAATTCTGGAGCATTGTAATGACAATGGCCATGGAGAATTCTGATGACATGGTCATGGTACATTTTGATGACAAGAATTCTGGAGCATTGTGATGACAAGTGTCATGGAGCATTGTGATGACAAGTGTCATGGAGCATTGTAATGAAAGGTTTCATTGTGCACCGTGATGACATGTGGGATGGAGTATTTTGATGAAACTGGTCCTGGAGCATTTTGATAACAAAAGCCATGGAGCATTGTGATGACAGGCATCATGGAGCATTGTAAAGAAAGGGGCAATGGGGAATTGTAATGACAATAGAGAAATGTGAGGAAAATGGTCAGCGAGCATAGTGATTAATGTGGTCTTTGAGAATTGTGATGAAAAGCGTCATAGAGCATTGTGATGAAAAAGGTCATGGAGAAATCTGATAACCAGGGTCATGTAGCATTGTGATGACACGGTCATGGAACTTTGTGATGAAAAGAATTCTGGAGCATTGTGATGACAAATGCCATGGAGCAATGTGATGACACCGTCATGGAACATTGTGATGAAAAGAATTCTGGAGCATTGTGATGACAAATGCCATGGAGCAATGTGATGACACCGTCATGGAACATTGTGATGAAAAGAAATCTGGAGCATTGTGATGACAAGGGCCATGGGGCATTGTGATGACACGATCATGGAACATTGTGTTGAAAAGAAATCTGGAGCATTGTGATGACAAGGGCCATCGAGCATTGTGATGACATGGTCATGGAACATTGTGATGACAAGTAATCTGGAGCATTGTGATGACAAGGGCCATGGAGCATTGTGATGACACGGTCATGGAACATTGTGATGACAAGAAATCTGGAGCATTGTGATGACAATGGCCATGGAACATTGTGATGACACGGTCATGGAACATTGTGATGACAAGAATTATTGAGCATTATGATGACATGGTCATAGAACATTGTGATGACAAGAATTCTGGAGCATTTTGATGACAAGGGCCATGGAGAATTGTAATGAAAGGTTTCATTGTGCACTGTGGTGACAAGGGGGATGGAGTATTGTGATGAAACTGGTCCTGGAGCATTGTGATAACAAAAGCCATGGAGCATTGTGATGACAGGCATCATGGAGCATTGTGAAGAAAGGGGCCATGTGGAATTGTAATGACAATAGAGAAATGTGATGAAAATGGTCAGCGAGCATAGTGATAAAAGTGGTCATTGAGAATTGTGATAACATGGTCATGGAACATTGGGATGACAAGAATTCTGGAGCATTGTGATGACAAGGGCCATGGAGCATTGTGATGACACGGTCATGGAACATTGTGATGACAAGGCCCGTGGAGCTTTGTGATGACACAGTCATGGAACTTTGTGATGACAAGAAATCTGGAGCATTGAGATGACAATGGCCATGGAGCATTGTGATGACACAGTTATAGAACATTGTGATGACAAGAATTCTGGAGCATTGTGATGACAAGGGCCATGGAGCATTGTGATGACAAGTGTCATGGAGCATTGTAATGAAAGGTTACATTCTACACCGTGATGACCTGTGGGATGGAGTATTGTGATGAAACTGGTCCTGGAGCATTCTGATAACAAAAGCCATGGAACATTGCCATGACAGGCATGATGGAGCATTTTAAAGAAAGGGGCAATGGGGAATTGTAATGACAATAGAGAAATGTGATGAAAATGGTCAGCAAGCATAGAGATTAAAGTGTTCTTTGAGAATTGTGATGAAAAGCGACATAGAGCATTGTGATGACAAAGGTCATGGAGAACTGTGATGACCAGTGTCATGTAGCATTGTGATGACATGGTCATGGAACATTGTGATGAGGAGAATTATGGAGCATTGTGATGACACGGTCATGGAACATTCTGATGACAAGAATTCTGGAGCATTGTGATGCCAATGCCATGGAGAATTGTGTTGACATGGTCATGGAACTTTGTGATGACAAGAATTCTGGAGCACTGTGTTGACAAGGGCCTTGGAGCATTGTGATGACAAGTGTCATGGAGCATTGTAATGAAAGGTTTCCTTGTGCACCGTGATGACATGTGGGATGGAGTATTGTGATGAGACTGGTCCTGGAGCATTCTGATAACAAATGCCATGGAGCATTGTGATGACAGGCATCATGGAGCATTGTAAAGAAAGGGGCAATGGGGAATTGTAATGACAATAGAGAAATGTGAAGAAAATTGTCAGCGAGCATAGTGATTAAAGTGGCCTTTGAGAATTGTGATGAAAAGCGACATAGAGCATTGTGATGACAAAGGTCATGGAGAACTGTGATAATCAGGGTAACGTAGCATTGTGATGACACGGTCATGGAACATTGTGACGACCAGAATTCTGGAGCATTGTGATGACACGGGCGATGGAGAATTGTGATGACATGGTCATGGAACATTGTGATGAAAAGAATTCTGGAGCATTGTTATGACAAGGGCCATGGAGCATTGTGATAAAAGTGTCAGGGAGCATTGTAATGAAAGATTTCATTGTGCAAGGTGATGACATAGGGGATGGAGTATTGTGATGAAACTGGTCCTGGAGCATTGTGATAACAAAGCCATGGAGCATTGTGATGACAGGCATCATGGAGCATTGTGAAGAAAGGGGCCATGGGGAATTGTAATGACAATAGAGAAATGTGATGAAAATGGTCAGCGAGCATAGTGATTAAAGTGGTCATTGAGAATTGTGTTGAAAAGCGATATAGAGCATTGTGATGACAAACGTCATGGAGAACTGTGATGACCAGGGTCATGTAGCATTGTAAAGACACGGTCATGGAACATTGTGATGACAAGAATTATTGAGCATTGTGATGACACGGTCATGGAACATTGTGATTGCAAGAATTCTGGATCATTGTGATGACCAGGCCATGGAGAATTTTAATGAAAGGTTTCATTGTGCACTGTGGTGACAAGGGGGATGGAGTATTGTGATGAAACTGGTCCTGGAGCATTGTGATAACAAAAGCCATGGAGCATTGTGATGACAGGCATCATGGAGCATTGTGAAGAAAGGGGCCATGTGGAATTGTAATGACAATAGAGAAATGTGATGAAAATGGTCAGCGAGCCTAGTGATAAAAGTGGTCATTGAGAATTGTGATAACATGGTCATGGAACATTGGGATGACAAGAATTCTGGAGCATTGTGATGACAAGGGCCATGGAGCATTGTGATGACACGGTCATGGAACATTGTGATGACAAGAATTCTGGAGCATTGTGATGACAAGGGCCATGGAGCATTGTGATGACACGGTCATGGAACAATGTGATGACAAGAATTCTGGAGCATTGTGATGACAAGGGCCATGGAGAACTGTGATGACCAGTGTCATGTAGCATTGTGATGACATGGTCATGGAACATTGTGATGAGAAGAATTATGGAGCATTGTGATGACACGGTCATGGAACATTCTGATGACAAGAATTCTGGAGCATTGTGATGCCAATGCCATGGAGAATTGTGATGACATGGTCATGGAACATTGTGATGACAAGAATTCTGGAGCACTGTGTTGACAAGGGCCTTGGAGCATTGTGATGACAAGTGTCATGGAGCATTGTAATGAAAGGTTTCATTGTGCAACGTGATGACATGTGGGATGGAGTATTGTGATGAGACTGGTCCTGGAGCATTCTGATAACAAATGCCATGGAGCATTGTGATGACAGGCATCATGGAGCATTGTAAAGAAAGGGGCCATGGGGAATTATAATGACAATAGAGAAATGTGAGGAAAATGGTCAGCGAGCATAGTGATTAAAGTGGTCTTTGAGAATTGTGATGAAAAGCGACATAGAGCATTGTGATGACAAAGGTCATGGAGAACTGTGATAATCAGGGTCATGTAGCATTGTGATGACACGGTCATGGAACATTGTGACGACAAGAATTCTGGAGCATTGTGATGACACGGGCCATGGAGAATTGTGATGACATGGTCATGGAACATTGTGATGAAAAGGATTCTGGAGCATTGTTATGACAAGGGCCATGGAGCATTGTGATGACAAGTGTCATGGAGCATTGTAATGAAAGATTTCATTGTGCAAGGTGATGAAATAGGGGATGGAGTATTGTGATGAAACTGGTCCTGGAGCATTGTGATAACAAAGCCATGGAGCATTGTGATGCCAGGCATCATGGAGCATTCTGAAGAAAGGGGCCATGGGGAATTGTAATGACAATAGATAAATGTGATGAAAATGGTCAGCGAGCATACTGATTAAAGTGGTCATTGAAAATTGTGATGAAAAGCGACATAGAACATTGTATTGGTAAAGGTCATGGAGAAATGTGATGACCAGGGTCATGTAGCATTTTGATGACACGGTCACGGAACATTGTGATGAAAAGAATTCTGGAGCATTGTGATGAAAAGGGCCATGGAACATTATGATGACACGGTCATGGAACATTTTGATGACAAGAAATCTGGAGCATTGTGATGACAAGGGCCATGGAGAATTGTGATGCCATGGTCTTGGAACATTGTGATGACAAGAATTCTGGAGCATTGTGATGACAAGTGTCATGGAGCATTGTAATGAAAGCTTTCATTGTGCACCGTGATGACAAGGGGGATGGAGTATTGTGATGAATCTGGTCCTGGAGCATTGTGATAACAAAAGCCATGGAGCATTGTGATGACAGGCATCATGGAGCATTGTGAAGATAGGGGCCCTGGGGAATTGTAATGACAATAGAGAAATGTGATTAAAATGGTCAGCGAGCATAGTGATTAAAGAGGTCATTTAGAATTGTGTTGAAAAGCGATATAGAGCATTGTGATGACAAAGGTCATGGAGAACTGTGATGACCAGGAACATGTAGCATTGTGATGACACGGTCATGGAACATTGTGATGACACGGTCATGGAACATTGTGATTGCAAAAATTCTGGAGCATTGTGATGACAAGGGCCATGGAGAATTGTAATGAAAGGTTTCATTGTGCACTGTGGTGACAAGGGGGATGGAGTATTGTGATGAATTTGGTCCTGGAGCATTGTGATAATAAAAGCCATGGAGCATTGTGATGACAGGCATCATGGAGCATTGTGAAGAAAGGGGCCATGTGGAATTGTAATGACAATAGAGAAAGGTGATGAAAATTGTCAGCGAGCATAGTGATTAAAATGGTCATTGAAAATTGTGATGAAAAGCGAAATAGAACATTGTGATGACAAAGGTCATGGAGAACTGTGATGACCAGGGTCATGTAGCATTGTGATGACACGGTCATGGAACATTTTGATGAAAAGAATTCTGCAGCTTTGTGATGGCAAAGGCCATGGAGCATTGTGATGACACGGTCATGGAACATTGTAATGACAATAATTCTGGAGCATTGTGATGACAAGGGCCATGGAGCATTGTGATGAAAAGTTTCATGGAGCATTGTAATGAAAGGTTTCATTGTGCACCGTGATGACATTTGGGATGGAGTTTTGTGATGAAACTCGTCCTGGAGCATTCTGATAACAAAAGCCTTGGAGCATTGTGATGACAGGCATGATGGAGCATTGTAAACAAAGGGGCAATGGGGAATTATAATGACCATAGAGAAATGTGATGAAAATGGTCAGCTAGCTTAGTGATTAAAGTGGTCATTTAGAATTGTGATGAAAAGCGACATAGAGCATTGTGATGACAAAGGTCATGGAGAACTGTGATGACCAGGGTCATGTAGCATTGTGATGACACGGTCATGGAACATTGTGATGAGAAGAATTATGGAGCATTGTGATGACACGGTCATGTAACATTGTGATGACAAGAATTCTGGAGCATTGTGATGACAAAGTCCATGGAGCATTGTGATGACACGGTCATGGAACATTGTGATGACAAGAATTCTAGAGCATTGTGATGACAAGGGCCATGCAGCATTGTGATGGCAAGTGTCATGGACCATTGCAATGAGAGGTTTCATTGTGAACCGTGATGAAATGGGGGATGGAATATTGTGATGAAACTGGTCCTGGAGCATTGAGATAACAAAAGCCATAGAGCACTGTGATGACAGCCATACTGGAGCATTGTGAAGAAAGGGGCCATCGGCAATTGTAATGACAATAGAGAAATGTGACGAAAATGGTCAGCGAGCATAGTGATTAAAGTGGTCATTGAGAATTGTGATGAAAAGCGACATAGAGCATTGTGATGACAAAGGGCATGGAGAACTGTGATGACCAGGGTCATGTAGCATTGTGATGACACGGTCATGGATCATTGTGATGACAAGAATTCTGGAGCATTGTGATGACAAGGGCCATGGAGCTTTGTGATGACAAGTGTCACGGAGCATAGTAATGAAAGGTTTCATTGTGCACCGTGATGACATGTGGAATGGAGTATTGTGATGAAACTGGTCCTGGAGCATTCTGATAACAAAAGCCATCGAGCATTGTGATGAAAGGCATGATGGAGCACTGTAAAGAAAGGGGCAATGGGGAATTGTAATGACAATAGAGAAATGTGATGAAAATGGTCAGCGAGCATAGTGATTAAAGAGGTCTTTGAGAATTGTGATGAAAAGCGACATAGAACATTGTGATGACAAAGGTCATGGAGAACTGTGATGACCAGGGTCATGTAGCATTGTGATGACACGGTCATGGAACATTTTGATGACAAGAATTCTGGAGCATTGTGATGACAAGGGCCATGGAGCATTGTGATGACAAGTGTCATGGAGCATTGTAATGAAAGGTTTCATTCTGCACCGTGATGACCTGTGGGATGGAGTATTGTGATGAAACTGGGCCTGAAGCATTCTGATAACAAAAGCCATGGAACATTGTCATGACAGGCATGATGGAGCATTTTAAAGAAAGGGGCAATGGGGAATTGTAATGACAATAGAGAAATGTGATGAAAATGGTCAGCAAGCATAGAGATTAAAGTGTTCTTTGAGAATTGTGATGAAAAGCGACATAGAGCATTGTGATGACAAAGGTCATGGAAAACTGTGATGACCAGTGTCATGTAGCTTTGTGATGATATGGTCATGGAACATTTTGATGAGAAGAATTATGGAGCATTGTGATGACACGGTCATGGAACATTCTGATGACAAGAATTCTGGAGCATTGTGATGCCAATGCCATGGAGAATTGTGATGACATGGTCATGGAACATTGTGATGACAAGAATTCTGGAGCACTGTGTTGACAAGGGCCTTGGAGCATTGTGATGACAAGTGTCATGGAGCATTGTATTGAAAGGTTTCATTGTGCACCGTGATGACATGTGGGATGGAGTATTGTGATGAGACTGGTCCTGGAGCATTCTGATAACAAATGCCATGGAGCATTGTGATGACAGGCATCATGGAGCATTGTGAAGAAAGGGGCCATGGGGAATTGTAATGACAATAGAGAAATGTGATGAAAATGGTCAGCGAGCATAGTGATTAAAGTGGTCATTGAGAATTGTGTTGAAAAGCGATATAGAGCATTGTGATGACAAACGTCATGGAGAAATGTGACGACCAGGGTCATGTAGCATTGTAAAGACACGGTCATGGAACATTGTTATGACAAGAATTATTGAGCATTGTGATGACACGGTCATGGAACATTGTGATTGCAAGAATTCTGGATCATTGTGATGACCAGGCCATGGAGAATTGTAATGAAAGGTTTCATTGTGCACTGTGGTGACAAGGGGGATGGAGTATTGTGATGAAACTGGTCCTGGAGCATTGTGATAACAAAAGCCATGGAGCATTGTGATGACAGGCATCATGGAGCTTTGTGAAGAAAGGGGCCATGTGGAATTGTAATGACAATAGAGAAAGGTGATGAAAATTGTCAGCGAGCATAGTGATTAAAGTGGTCATTGAGAATTGAGATAACATCGTCATGGAACATTGGGATGACAAGAATTCTTGAGCATTGTGATGACAAGGGCCATGGAGCATTGTGATGACACAGTCATGGAACATTGTGATGACAAGAATTCTGGAGCATTGTGATGACAAGGGCCATGGAGCATTGTGATGACAGGGTCATGGAACATTGTGATGACAAGAAATCTGGAGCATTGTGATGACAATGGCCATGGAGCATTATGATGACAAGAATTCTGGAGCATTGTAATGACAATGGCCATGGAGAATTCTGATGACATGGTCATGGTACATTGTGATGACAAGAATTCTGGAGCATTGTGATGACAAGTGTCATGGAGCATTGTGATGACAATTGTCATGGAGCATTGTAATGAAAGGTTTCATTGTGCACCGTGATGACATGTGGGATGGAGTATTTTGATGAAACTGGTCCTGGAGCATTTTGATAACAAAAGCCATGGAGCATTGTGATGACAGGCATCATGGAGCATTGTAAAGAAAGGGGCAATGGGGAATTGTAATGACAATAGAGAAATGTGAGGAAAATGGTCAGCGAGCATAGTGATTAATGTGGTCTTTGAGAATTGTGATGAAAAGCGTCATAGAGCATTGTGATGACAAAGGTCATGGAGAAATCTGATAACCAGGGTCATGTAGCATTGTGATGACACGGTCATGGAACTTTGTGATGAAAAGAATTCTGGAGCATTGTGATGACAAATGCCATGGAGCAATGTGATGACACCGTCATGGAACATTGTGATGAAAAGAATTCTGGAGCATTGTGATGACAAATGCCATGGAGCAATGTGATGACACCGTCATGGAACATTGTGATGAAAAGAAATCTGGAGCATTGTGATGACAAGGGCCATGGGGCATTGTGATGACACGATCATGGAACATTGTGTTGAAAAGAAATCTGGAGCATTGTGATGACAAGGGCCATCGAGCATTGTGATGACATGGTCATGGAACATTGTGATGACAAGTAATCTGGAGCATTGTGATGAAAAGGGCCATGGAGCATTGTGATGACACGGTCATGGAACATTGTGATGACAAGAAATCTGGAGCATTGTGATGACAATGGCCATGGAACATTGTGATGACACGGTCATGGAACATTGTGATGACAAGAATTATTGAGCATTATGATGACATGGTCATAGAACATTGTGATGACAAGAATTCTGGAGCATTTTGATGACAAGGGCCATGGAGAATTGTAATGAAAGGTTTCATTGTGCACTGTGGTGACAAGGGGGATGGAGTATTGTGATGAAACTGGTCCTGGAGCATTGTGATAACAAAAGCCATGGAGCATTGTGATGACAGGCATCATGGAGCATTGTGAAGAAAGGGGCCATGTGGAATTGTAATGACAATAGAGAAATGTGATGAAAATGGTCAGCGAGCATAGTGATAAAAGTGGTCATTGAGAATTGTGATAACATGGTCATGGAACATTGGGATGACAAGAATTCTGGAGCATTGTGATGACAAGGGCCATGGAGCATTGTGATGACACGGTCATGGAACATTGTTATGACAAGAATTCTGGAGCATTGTGATGAGAAGGGCCGTGGAGCTTTGTGATGACTCGGTCATGGAACTTTGTGATGACAAGAAATCTGGAGCATTGAGATGACAATGGCCATGGAGCATTGTGATGAAACAGTTATAGAACATTGTGATGACAAGAATTCTGGAGCATTGTGATGACAAGGGCCATGGAGCATTGTGATGACAAGTGTCATGGAGCATTGTAATGAAAGGTTACATTCTACACCGTGATGACCTGTGGGATGGAGTATTGTGATGAAACTGGTCCTGGAGCATTCTGATAACAAAAGCCATGGAACATTGTCATGACAGGCATGATGGAGCATTTTAAAGAAAGGGGCAATGGGGAATCGTAATGACAATAGAGAAATGTGATGAAAATGGTCAGCAAGCATAGAGATTAAAGTGTTCTTTGAGAATTGTGATGAAAAGCGACATAGAGCATTGTGATGACAAAGGTCATGGAGAACTGTGATGACCAGTGTCATGTAGCATTGTGATGACATGGTCATGGAACATTGTGATGAGAAGAATTATGGAGCATTGTGATGACACGGTCATGGAACATTCTGATGACAAGAATTCTGGAGCATTGTGATGCCAATGCCATGGAGAATTGTGTTGACATGGTCATGGAACTTTGTGATGACAAGAATTCTGGAGCACTGTGTTGACAAGGGCCTTGAAGCATTGTGATGACAAGTGTCATGGAGCATTGTAATGAAAGGTTTCCTTGTGCACCGTGATGACATGTGGGATGGAGTATTGTGATGAGACTGGTCCTGGAGCATTCTGATAACAAATGCCATGGAGCATTGTGATGACAGGCATCATGGAGCATTGTAAAGAAAGGGGCAATGGGGAATTGTAATGACAATAGAGAAATGTGAAGAAAATTGTCAGCGAGCATAGTGATTAAAGTGGCCTTTGAGAATTGTGATGAAAAGCGACATAGAGCATTGTGATGACAAAGGTCATGGAGAACTGTGATAATCAGGGTCATGTAGCATTGTGATGACACGGTCATGGAACATTGTGACGACCAGAATTCTGGAGCATTGTGATGACATGGGCCATGGAGAATTGTGATGACATGGTCATGGAACATTGTGATGAAAGAATTCTGGAGCATTGTTATGACAAGGGCCATGGAGCATTGTGATGACAAGTGTCATGGAGCATTGTAATGAAAGATTTCATTGTGCAAGGTGTTGACATAGGGGATGGAGTATTGTGATGAAACTGGTCCTGGAGCATTGTGATAACAAAGCCATGGAGCATTGTGATGACAGGCATCATGGAGCATTGTGAAGAAAGGGGCCATGGGGAATTGTAATGACAATAGAGAAATGTGATGAAAATGGTCAGCGAGCATAGTGATTAAAGTGGTCATTGAGAATTGTGTTGAAAAGCGATATAGAGCATTGTGATGACAAACGTCATGGAGAAATGTGACGACCAGGGTCATGTAGCATTGTAAAGACACGGTCATGGAACATTGTTATGACAAGAATTATTGAGCATTGTGATGACACGGTCATGGAACATTGTGATTGCAAGAATTCTGGATCATTGTGATGACCAGGCCATGGAGAATTGTAATGAAAGGTTTCATTGTGCACTGTGATGACAAGGGGGATGGAGTATTGTGATGAAACTGGTCCTGGAGCATTGTGATAACAAAAGCCATGGAGCATTGTGATGACAGGCATCATGGAGCTTTGTGAAGAAAGGGGCCATGTGGAATTGTAATGACAATAGAGAAAGGTGATGAAAATTGTCAGCGAGCATAGTGATTAAAGTGGTCATTGAGAATTGAGATAACATCGTCATGGAACATTGGGATGACAAGAATTCTTGAGCATTGTGATGACAAGGGCCATGGAGCATTGTGATGACACAGTCATGGAACATTGTGATGACAAGAATTCTGGAGCATTGTGATGACAAGGGCCATGGAGCATTGTGATGACAGGGTCATGGAACATTGTGATGACAAGAAATCTGGAGCATTGTGATGACAATGGCCATGGAGCATTGTGATGACAAGAATTCTGGAGCATTGTAATGACAATGGCCATGGAGAATTCTGATGACATGGTCATGGTACATTGTGATGACAAGAATTCTGGAGCATTGTGATGACAAGTGTCATGGAGCATTGTGATGACAAGTGTCATGGAGCATTGTAATGAAAGGTTTCATTGTGCACCGTGAAGACATGTGGGATGGAGTATTTTGATGAAACTGGTCCTGGAGCATTTTGATAACAAAAGCCATGGAGCATTGTGATGACAGGCATCATGGAGCATTGTAAAGAAAGGGGCAATGGGGAATTGTAATGACAATAGAGAAATGTGAGGAAAATGGTCAGCGAGCATAGTGATTAATGTGGTCTTTGAGAATTGTGATGAAAAGCGTCATAGAGCATTGTGATGACAAAGGTCATGGAGAAATCTGATAACCAGGGTCATGTAGCATTGTGATGACACGGTCATGGAACTTTGTGATGAAAAGAATTCTGGAGCATTGTGATGACAAATGCCATGGAGCAATGTGATGACACCGTCATGGAACATTGTGATGAAAAGAATTCTGGAGCATTGTGATGACAAATGCCATGGAGCAATGTGATGACACCGTCATGGAACATTGTGATGAAAAGAAATCTGGAGCATTGTGATGACAAGGGCCATGGGGCATTGTGATGACACGATCATGGAACATTGTGTTGAAAAGAAATCTGGAGCATTGTGATGACAAGGGCCATCGAGCATTGTGATGACATGGTCATGGAACATTGTGATGACAAGTAATCTGGAGCATTGTGATGAAAAGGGCCATGGAGCATTGTGATGACACGGTCATGGAACATTGTGATGACAAGAAATCTGGAGCATTGTGATGACAATGGCCATGGAACATTGTGATGACACGGTCATGGAACATTGTGATGACAAGAATTATTGAGCATTATGATGACATGGTCATAGAACATTGTGATGACAAGAATTCTGGAGCATTTTGATGACAAGGGCCATGGAGAATTGTAATGAAAGGTTTCATTGTGCACTGTGGTGACAAGGGGGATGGAGTATTGTGATGAAACTGGTCCTGGAGCATTGTGATAACAAAAGCCATGGAGCATTGTGATGACAGGCATCATGGAGCATTGTGAAGAAAGGGGCCATGTGGAATTGTAATGACAATAGAGAAATGTGATGAAAATGGTCAGCGAGCATAGTGATAAAAGTGGTCATTGAGAATTGTGATAACATGGTCATGGAACATTGGGATGACAAGAATTCTGGAGCATTGTGATGACAAGGGCCATGGAGCATTGTGATGACACGGTCATGGAACATTGTGATGACAAGAATTCTGGAGCATTGTGATGACAAGGCCCGTGGAGTTTTGTGATGACACAGTCATGGAACTTTGTGATGACAAGAAATCTGGAGCATTGAGATGACAATGGCCATGGAGCATTGTGATGACACAGTTATAGAACATTGTGATGACAAGAATTCTGGAGCATTGTGATGACAAGGGCCATGTAGCATTGTGATGACAAGTGTCATGGAGCATTGTAATGAAAGGTTACATTCTACACCGTGATGACCTGTGGGATGGAGTATTGTGATGAAACTGGTCCTGGAGCATTCTGATAACAAAAGCCATGGAACATTGCCATGACAGGCATGATGGAGCATTTTAAAGAAAGGGGCAATTGGGAATTGTAATGACAATAGAGAAATGTGATGAAAATGGTCAGCAAGCATAGAGATTAAAGTGTTCTTTGAGAATTGTGATGAAAAGCGACATAGAGCATTGTGATGACAAAGGTCATGGAGAACTGTGATGACCAGTGTCATGTAGCATTGTGATGACATGGTCATGGAACATTGTGATGAGGAGAATTATGGAGCATTGTGATGACACGGTCATGGAACATTCTGATGACAAGAATTCTGGAGCATTGTGATGCCAATGCCATGGAGAATTGTGTTGACATGGTCATGGAACTTTGTGATGACAAGAATTCTGGAGCACTGTGTTGACAAGGGCCTTGAAGCATTGTGATGACAAGTGTCATGGAGCATTGTAATGAAAGGTTTCCTTGTGCACCGTGATGACATGTGGGATGGAGTTTTGTGATGAGACTGGTCCTGGAGCAGTCTGATAACAAATGCCATGGAGCATTGTGATGACAGGCATCATGGAGCATTGTAAAGAAAGGGGCAATGGGGAATTGTAATGACAATAGAGAAATGTGAAGAAAATTGTCAGCGAGCATAGTGATTAAAGTGGCCTTTGAGAATTGTGATGAAAAGCGACATAGAGCATTGTGATGACAAAGGTCATGGAGAACTGTGATAATCAGGGTAACGTAGCATTGTGATGACACGGTCATGGAACATTGTGACGACCAGAATTCTGGAGCATTGTGATGACACGGGCGATGGAGAATTGTGATGACATGGTCATGGAACATTGTGATGAAAAGAATTCTGGAGCATTGTTATGACAAGGGCCATGGAGCATTGTGATAAAAGTGTCATGGAGCATTGTAATGAAAGATTTCATTGTGCAAGGTGATGACATAGGGGATGGAGTATTGTGATGAAACTGGTCCTGGAGCATTGTGATAACAAAGCCATGGAGCATTGTGATGACAGGCATCATGGAGCATTGTGAAGAAAGGGGCCATGGGGAATTGTAATGACAATAGAGAAATGTGATGAAAATGGTCAGCGAGCATAGTGATTAAAGTGGTCATTGAGAATTGTGTTGAAAAGCGATATAGAGCATTGTGATGACAAACGTCATGGAGAACTGTGATGACCAGGGTCATGTAGCATTGTAAAGACACGGTCATGGAACATTGTGATGACAAGAATTATTGAGCATTGTGATGACACGGTCATGGAACATTGTGATTGCAAGAATTCTGGATCATTGTGATGACCAGGCCATGGAGAATTTTAATGAAAGGTTTCATTGTGCACTGTGGTGACAAGGGGGATGGAGTATTGTGATGAAACTGGTCCTGGAGCATTGTGATAATAAAAGCCATGGAGCATTGTGATGACAGGCATCATGGAGCTTTGTGAAGAAAGGGGCCATGTGGAATTGTAATGACAATAGAGAAAGGTGATGAAAATTGTCAGCGAGCATAGTGATTAAAGTGGTCATTGAGAATTGTGATAACATCGTCATGGAACATTGGGATGACAAGAATTCTTGAGCATTGTGATGACAAGGGCCATGGAGCATTGTGATGACACGGTCATGGAACATTGTGATGACAAGAAATCTGGAGCATTGTGATAACAATGGCCATGGAGCATTGTGATGACAAGAATTCTGGAGCATTGTGATGACAAGGGCCATGGAGCATTGTGATGGCAAGTGTCATGGAGCATTGCAATGAGAGGTTTCATTGTGAACCGTGATGAAATGGGGGATGGAATATTGTGATGAAACTGGTCCTGGAGCATTGTGATAACAAAAGCCATGGAGCACTGTGATGACAGCCATACTGGAGCATTGTGAAGAAAGGGGCCATCGGCAATTGTAATGACAATAGAGAAATGTGACGAAAATGGTCAGCGAGCATAGTGATTAAAGTGGTCATTGAGAATTGTGATGAAAAGCGACATAGAGCATTGTGATGACAAAGGGCATGGAGAACTGTGATGACCAGGGTCATGTAGCATTGTGATGACACGGTCATGGATCATTGTGATGACAAGAATTCTGGAGCATTGTGATGACAAGGGCCATGGAGCTTTGTGATGACAAGTGTCACGGAGCATAGTAATGAAAGGTTTCATTGTGCACCGTGATGACATGTGGAATGGAGTATTGTGATGAAACTGGTCCTGGAGCATTCTGATAACAAAAGCCATCGAGCATTGTGATGAAAGGCATGATGGAGCACTGTAAAGAAAGGGGCAATGGGGAATTGTAATGACAATAGAGAAATGTGATGAAAATGGTCAGCGAGCATAGTGATTAAAGAGGTCTTTGAGAATTGTGATGAAAAGCGACATAGAACATTGTGATGACAAAGGTCATGGAGAACTGTGATGACCAGGGTCATGTAGCATTGTGATGACACGGTCATGGAACATTTTGATGACAAGAATTCTGGAGCATTGTGATGACAAGGGCCATGGAGCATTGTGATGACAAGTGTCATGGAGCATTGTAATGAAAGGTTTCATTCTGCACCGTGATGACCTGTGGGATGGAGTATTGTGATGAAACTGGTCCTGAAGCATTCTGATAACAAAAGCCATGGAACATTGTCATGACAGGCATGATGGAGCATTTTAAAGAAAGGGGCAATGGGGAATTGTAATGACAATAGAGAAATGTGATGAAAATGGTCAGCAAGCATAGAGATTAAAGTGTTCTTTGAGAATTGTGATGAAAAGCGACATAGAGCATTGTGATGACAAAGGTCATGGAGAACTGTGATGACCAGTGTCATGTAGCTTTGTGATGATATGGTCATGGAACATTTTGATGAGAAGAATTATGGAGCATTGTGATGACACGGTCATGGAACATTCTGATGACAAGAATTCTGGAGCATTGTGATGCCAATGCCATGGAGAATTGTGATGACATGGTCATGGAACATTGTGATGACAAGAATTCTGGAGCACTGTGTTGACAAGGGCCTTGGAGCATTGTGATGACAAGTGTCATGGAGCATTGTATTGAAAGGTTTCATTGTGCACCGTGATGACATGTGGGATGGAGTATTGTGATGAGACTGGTCCTGGAGCATTCTGATAACAAATGCCATGGAGCATTGTGATGACAGGCATCATGGAGCATTGTAAAGAATGGGGCAATGGGGAATTGTAATGACAATAGAGAAATGTGAGGAAAATGGTCAGTGAGCATAGTGATTAAAGTGGTCTTTGAGAATTGTGATGAAAAGCGACATAGAGCATTGTGATGACAAAGGTCATGGAGAACTGTGATAATCAGGGTCATGTAGCATTGTGATGAAAAGAATTCTGGAGCATTGTTATGACAAGGGCCATGGAGCATTGTGATGACAAGTGTCATGGAGCATTGTAATGAAAGATTTCATTGTGCAAGGTGATGACATAGAGGATGGAGTATTGTGATGAAACTGGTCCTGGAGCATTGTGATAACAAAGCCATGGAGCATTGTGATGACAGGCATCATGGAGCATTCTGAAGAAAGGGGCCATGGGGAATTGTATTGACAATAGATAAATGTGATGAAAATGGTCAGCGAGCATACTGATTAAAGTGGTCATTGAAAATTGTGATGAAACGCGACATAGAACATTGTATTGATAAAGGTCATGGAGAACTGTGATGACCAGTGTCATGTAGCATTTTGATGACACGGTCACGGAACATTGTGATGAAAAGAATTCTGGAGCATTGTGATGAAAAGGGCCATGGAACATTGTGATGACACGGTCATGGAACATTTTGATGACAAGAAATCTGGAGCATTGTGATGACAAGGGCCATAGAGCATTGTGATGACACGGTCATGGAACATTGTGATGACAAGAATTCTGGAGCATTGTGATGACAAGGGCCATGGAGAATTGTGATGCCATGGTCATGGAACATTGTGATGACAAGAATTCTGGAGCATTGTGATGACAAGTGTCATGGAGCATTGTAATGAAAGGTTTCATTGTGCACCGTGATGACATGTGGGATGGAGTATTTTGATGAAACTGGTCCTGGAGCATTTTGATAACAAAAGCCATGGAGCATTGTGATGACAGGCATCATGGAGCATTGTAAAGAAAGGGGCAATGGGGAATTGTAATGACAATAGAGAAATGTGAGGAAAATGGTCAGCGAGCATAGTTTTTAAAGTGGTCTTTGAGAATTGTGATGAAAAGCGTCATAGAGCATTGTGATGACAAAGGTCATGGAGAAATCTGATAACCAGGGTCATGTAGCATTGTGATGATACGGTCATGGAACTTTGTGATGAAAAGAATTCTGGAGCATTGTGATGACAAATGCCATGGAGCAATGTGATGACACCGTCATGGAACATTGTGATGAAAAGAATTCTGGAGCATTGTGATGACAAATGCCATGGAGCAATGTGATGACACCGTCATGGAACATTGTGATGAAAAGAAATCTGGAGCATTGTGATGACAAGGGCCATGGGGCATTGTGATGACACGATCATGGAACATTGTGATGAAAAAAATCTGGAGCATTGTGATGACAAGGGCCATCGAGCATTGTGATGACATGGTCATGGAACATTGTGATGACAAGTAATCTGGAGCATTGTGATGACAAGGGCCATGGAGCATTGTGATGACACGGTCATGGAACATTGTGATGACAAGAAATCTGGAGCATTGTGATGACAATGGCCATGGAACATTGTGATGACACGGTCATGGAACATTGTGATGACAAGAATTATTGAGCATTATGATGACATGGTCATGGAACATTGTGATGACAAGAATTCTGGAGCATTTTGATGACAAGGGCCATGGAGAATTGTAATGAAAGGTTTCATTGTGCACTGTGGTGACAAGGGGTATGGAGTATTGTGATGAAACTGGTCCTGGAGCATTGTGATAACAAAAGCCATGGAGCATTGTGATGACAGGCATCATGGAGCATTGTGAAGAAAGGGGCCATGTGGAATTGTAATGACAATAGAGAAATGTGATGAAAATGGTCAGCGAGCATAGTGATAAAAGTGGTCATTGAGAATTGTGATAACATGGTCATGGAACATTGGGATGACAAGAATTCTGGAGCATTGTGATGACAAGGGCCATGGAGCATTGTGATGACACGGTCATGGAACATTGTTATGACAAGAATTCTGGAGCATTGTGATGAGAAGGGCCGTGGAGCTTTGTGATGACTCGGTCATGGAACTTTGTGATGACAAGAAATCTGGAGCATTGAGATGACAATGGCCATGGAGCATTGTGATGAAACAGTTATAGAACATTGTGATGACAAGAATTCTGGAGCATTGTGATGACAAGGGCCATGGAGCATTGTGATGACAAGTGTCATGGAGCATTGTAATGAAAGGTTACATTCTACACCGTGATGACCTGTGGGATGGAGTATTGTGATGAAACTGGTCCTGGAGCATTCTGATAACAAAAGCCATGGAACATTGTCATGACAGGCATGATGGAGCATTTTAAAGAAAGGGGCAATGGGGAATCGTAATGACAATAGAGAAATGTGATGAAAATGGTCAGCAAGCATAGAGATTAAAGTGTTCTTTGAGAATTGTGATGAAAAGCGACATAGAGCATTGTGATGACAAAGGTCATGGAGAACTGTGATGACCAGTGTCATGTAGCATTGTGATGACATGGTCATGGAACATTGTGATGAGAAGAATTATGGAGCATTGTGATGACACGGTCATGGAACATTCTGATGACAAGAATTCTGGAGCATTGTGATGCCAATGCCATGGAGAATTGTGTTGACATGGTCATGGAACTTTGTGATGACAAGAATTCTGGAGCACTGTGTTGACAAGGGCCTTGAAGCATTGTGATGACAAGTGTCATGGAGCATTGTAATGAAAGGTTTCCTTGTGCACCGTGATGACATGTGGGATGGAGTATTGTGATGAGACTGGTCCTGGAGCATTCTGATAACAAATGCCATGGAGCATTGTGATGACAGGCATCATGGAGCATTGTAAAGAAAGGGGCAATGGGGAATTGTAATGACAATAGAGAAATGTGAAGAAAATTGTCAGCGAGCATAGTGATTAAAGTGGCCTTTGAGAATTGTGATGAAAAGCGACATAGAGCATTGTGATGACAAAGGTCATGGAGAACTGTGATAATCAGGGTCATGTAGCATTGTGATGACACGGTCATGGAACATTGTGACGACCAGAATTCTGGAGCATTGTGATGACATGGGCCATGGAGAATTGTGATGACATGGTCATGGAACATTGTGATGAAAGAATTCTGGAGCATTGTTATGACAAGGGCCATGGAGCATTGTGATGACAAGTGTCATGGAGCATTGTAATGAAAGATTTCATTGTGCAAGGTGATGACATAGGGGATGGAGTATTGTGATGAAACTGGTCCTGGAGCATTGTGATAACAAAGCCATGGAGCATTGTGATGACAGGCATCATGGAGCATTGTGAAGAAAGGGGCCATGGGGAATTGTAATGACAATAGAGAAATGTGATGAAAATGGTCAGCGAGCATAGTGATTAAAGTGGTCATTGAGAATTGTGTTGAAAAGCGATATAGAGCATTGTGATGACAAACGTCATGGAGAAATGTGACGACCAGGGTCATGTAGCATTGTAAAGACACGGTCATGGAACATTGTTATGACAAGAATTATTGAGCATTGTGATGACACGGTCATGGAACATTGTGATTGCAAGAATTCTGGATCATTGTGATGACCAGGCCATGGAGAATTGTAATGAAAGGTTTCATTGTGCACTGTGGTGACAAGGGGGATGGAGTATTGTGATGAAACTGGTCCTGGAGCATTGTGATAACAAAAGCCATGGAGCATTGTGATGACAGGCATCATGGAGCTTTGTGAAGAAAGGGGCCATGTGGAATTGTAATGACAATAGAGAAAGGTGATGAAAATTGTCAGCGAGCATAGTGATTAAAGTGGTCATTGAGAATTGAGATAACATCGTCATGGAATATTGGGATGACAAGAATTCTTGAGCATTGTGATGACAAGGGCCATGGAGCATTGTGATGACACAGTCATGGAACATTGTGATGACAAGAATTCTGGAGCATTGTGATGACAAGGGCCATGGAGCATTGTGATGACACGGTCATGGAACATTGTGATGACAAGAAATCTGGAGCATTGTGATGACAATGGCCATGGAGCATTGTGATGACAAGAATTCTGGAGCATTGTAATGACAATGGCCATGGAGAATTCTGATGACATGGTCATGGTACATTGTGATGACAAGAATTCTGGAGCATTGTGATGACAAGTGTCATGGAGCATTGTGATGACAAGTGTCATGGAGCATTGTAATGAAAGGTTTCATTGTGCACCGTGATGACATGTGGGATGGAGTATTTTGATGAAACTGGTCCTGGAGCATTTTGATAACAAAAGCCATGGAGCATTGTGATGACAGGCATCATAGAGCATTGTAAAGAAAGGGGCAATGGGGAATTGTAATGACAATAGAGAAATGTGAGGAAAATGGTCAGCGAGCATAGTGATTAATGTGGTCTTTGAGAATTGTGATGAAAAGCGTCATAGAGCATTGTGATGACAAAGGTCATGGAGAAATCTGATAACCAGGGTCATGTAGCATTGTGATGACACGGTCATGGAACTTTGTGATGAAAAGAATTCTGGAGCATTGTGATGACAAATGCCATGGAGCAATGTGATGACACCGTCATGGAACATTGTGATGAAAAGAATTCTGGAGCATTGTGATGACAAATGCCATGGAGCAATGTGATGACACCGTCATGGAACATTGTGATGAAAAGAAATCTGGAGCATTGTGATGACAAGGGCCATGGGGCATTGTGATGACACGATCATGGAACATTGTGTTGAAAAGAAATCTGGAGCATTGTGATGACAAGGGCCATCGAGCATTATGATGACATGGTCATGGAACATTGTGATGACAAGTAATCTGGAGCATTGTGATGAAAAGGGCCATGGAGCATTGTGATGACACGGTCATGGAACATTGTGATGACAAGAAATCTGGAGCATTGTGATGACAATGGCCATGGAACATTGTGATGACACGGTCATGGAACATTGTGATGACAAGAATTATTGAGCATTATGATGACATTGTCATACAACATTGTGATGACAAGAATTCTGGAGCATTTTGATGACAAGGGCCATGGAGAATTGTAATGAAAGGTTTCATTGTGCACTGTGGTGACAAGGGGGATGGAGTATTGTGATGAAACTGGTCCTGGAGCATTGTGATAACAAAAGCCATGGAGCATTGTGATGACAGGCATCATGGAGCATTGTGAAGAAAGGGGCCATGTGGAATTGTAATGACAATAGAGAAATGTGATGAAAATGGTCAGCGAGCATAGTGATAAAAGTGGTCATTGAGAATTGTGATAACATGGTCATGGAACATTGGGATGACAAGAATTCTGGAGCATTGTGATGACAAGGGCCATGGAGCATTGTGATGACACGGTCATGGAACATTGTGATGACAAGAATTCTGGAGCATTGTGATGACAAGGCCCGTGGAGCTTTGTGATGACACAGTCATGGAACTTTGTGATGACAAGAAATCTGGAGCATTGAGATGACAATGGCCATGGAGCATTGTGATGACACAGTTATAGAACATTGTGATGACAAGAATTCTGGAGCATTGTGATGACAAGGGCCATGTAGCATTGTGATGACAAGTGTCATGGAGCATTGTAATGAAAGGTTACATTCTACACCGTGATGACCTGTGGGATGGAGTATTGTGATGAAACTGGTCCTGGAGCATTCTGATAACAAAAGCCATGGAACATTGCCATGACAGGCATGATGGAGCATTTTAAAGAAAGGGGCAATTGGGAATTGTAATGACAATAGAGAAATGTGATGAAAATGGTCAGCAAGCATAGAGATTAAAGTGTTCTTTGAGAATTGTGATGAAAAGCGACATAGAGCATTGTGATGACAAAGGTCATGGAGAACTGTGATGACCAGTGTCATGTAGCATTGTGATGACATGGTCATGGAACATTGTGATGAGGAGAATTATGGAGCATTGTGATGACACGGTCATGGAACATTCTGATGACAAGAATTCTGGAGCATTGTGATGCCAATGCCATGGAGAATTGTGTTGACATGGTCATGGAACTTTGTGATGACAAGAATTCTGGAGCACTGTGTTGACAAGGGCCTTGAAGCATTGTGATGACAAGTGTCATGGAGCATTGTAATGAAAGGTTTCCTTGTGCACCGTGATGACATGTGGGATGGAGTTTTGTGATGAGACTGGTCCTGGAGCATTCTGATAACAAATGCCATGGAGCATTGTGATGACAGGCATCATGGAGCATTGTAAAGAAAGGGGCAATGGGGAATTGTAATGACAATAGAGAAATGTGAAGAAAATTGTCAGCGAGCATAGTGATTAAAGTGGCCTTTGAGAATTGTGATGAAAAGCGACATAGAGCATTGTGATGACAAAGGTCATGGAGAACTGTGATAATCAGGGTAACGTAGCATTGTGATGACACGGTCATGGAACATTGTGACGACCAGAATTCTGGAGCATTGTGATGACACGGGCGATGGAGAATTGTGATGACATGGTCATGGAACATTGTGATGAAAAGAATTCTGGAGCATTGTTATGACAAGGGCCATGGAGCATTGTGATAAAAGTGTCATGGAGCATTGTAATGAAAGATTTCATTGTGCAAGGTGATGACATAGGGGATGGAGTATTGTGATGAAACTGGTCCTGGAGCATTGTGATAACAAAGCCATGGAGCATTGTGATGACAGGCATCATGGAGCATTGTGAAGAAAGGGGCCATGGGGAATTGTAATGACAATAGAGAAATGTGATGAAAATGGTCAGCGAGCATAGTGATTAAAGTGGTCATTGAGAATTGTGTTGAAAAGCGATATAGAGCATTGTGATGACAAACGTCATGGAGAACTGTGATGACCAGGGTCATGTAGCATTGTAAAGACACGGTCATGGAACATTGTGATGACAAGAATTATTGAGCATTGTGATGACACGGTCATGGAACATTGTGATTGCAAGAATTCTGGATCATTGTGATGACCAGGCCATGGAGAATTGTAATGAAAGGTTTCATTGTGCACTGTGGTGACAAGGGGGATGGAGTATTGTGATGAAACTGGTCCTGGAGCATTGTGATAATAAAAGCCATGGAGCATTGTGATGACAGGCATCATGGAGCTTTGTGAAGAAAGGAGCCATGTGGAATTGTAATGACAATAGAGAAAGGTGATGAAAATTGTCAGCGAGCATAGTGATTAAAGTGGTCATTGAGAATTGTGATAACATCGTCATGGAACATTGGGATGACAAGAATTCTTGAGCATTGTGATGACAAGGGCCATGGAGCATTGTGATGACACGGTCATGGAACATTGTGATGACAAGAAATCTGGAGCATTGTGATAACAATGGCCATGGAGCATTGTGATGACAAGAATTCTGGAGCATTGTAATGACAATGGCCATGGAGAATTCTGATGACATGGTCATGGTACATTGTGATGACAAGAATTCTGGAGCATTGTGATGACAAGTGTCATGGAGCATTGTGATGACAAGTGTCATGGAGCATTGTAATGAAAGGTTTCATTGTGCACCGTGATGACATGTGGGATGGAGTATTGTGATGAAACTGGTCCTGGAGCATTTTGATAACAAAAGCCATGGAGCATTGTGATGACAGGCATCATGGAGCATTGTAAAGAAAGGGGCAATGGGGAATTGAAATGACAATAGAGAAATGTGAGGAAAATGGTCAGCGAGCATAGTGATTAAAGTGGTCTTTGAGAATTGTGATGAAAAGGGTCATAGAGCATTGTGATGACAAAGGTCATGGAGAAATCTGATAACCAGGGTCATGTAGCATTGTGATGACACGGTCATGGAACTTTGTGATGAAAAGAATTCTGGAGCATTGTGATGACAAATGCCATGGAGCAATGTGATGACACCGTCATGGAACATTGTGATGAAAAGAAATCTGGAGCATTGTGATGACAAGGGCCATGGGGCATTGTGATGACACGATCATGGAACATTGTGATGAAAAGAAATCTGGAGCATTGTGATGACAAGGGCCATGGAGCATTGTGATGACATGGTCATGGAACATTGTGATGACAAGTAATCTGGAGCATTGTGATGACAAGGGCCATGGAGCATTGTGATAACAGGCATCATGGAGCATTGTGAAGAAAGGGGCCATGGGGAATTGTAATGACAATAGACAAATGTGATGAAAATGGTCAGCGAGCATAGTGATTAAAGTGGTCATTGAGAATTGTAATGAAAAGCGACATAGAGCATTGTGATGACAAAGGTCATGAAGAACTGTGATGACCTGGGTCATGTAGCATTGTGATGTCACGGTCATGGAACATTGTGATGACAAGAATTCTGGAGCATTGTGATGACAAGTGCCATGGAGCATTGTGATGACACGGTCATGGAACATTGTGATAATAAGAATTCTAGAGCATTGTGATGACAAGGGCCATGGAGCATTGTGATGACAAGTGTCATGGAGCATTGTAATGAAAGGTTTCATTGTGCACCGTGATGAAATGTGGGATGGAGTATTGTGATGAAACTGGTCCTGGAGCATTCTGATAACAAAAGCCATGGAGCATTGTGATGACAGGCATCATGGAGCATTGTGAAGAAAGGGGCAATGGGGAATTGTAATGACAATAGAGAAATGTGATGAAAATGGTCAGCGAGCATAGTGATTAAAGTGGTCTTTGAGAATTGTGATGAAAAGCGTCATAGAGCATTGTGATGACAAAGGTCATGGAGAACTGTGATGACGAGGGTCATGTAGAATTGTGATGACACGGTCATGGAACATTGTGATGAAAAGAATTCTGGAGCATTGTTATGACAAATGCCATGGAGCAATGTGATGACACCGTCATGGAATATTGTGCTGAAAAGAAATCTGGAGCATTGTGATGACAAAGGCCATGGAGCATTGTGATGACATGGTCATGGAACATTGTGATGACAAGTAATCTAGAGCATTGTGATGACAAGGGCCATGGAGCCTTGTGATGACACGGTCATGGAACATTGTGATGACAAGAAATCTGGAGCATTGTGATGACAATGGCCATGGAACATTGTGATGACACGGTCATGGAACATTGTGATGACAAGAATTATTGAGCATTATGATGACATGGTCATGGAACATTGTGATGACAAGAATTCTGGAGCATTGTGATGACAAGGGCCATGGAGAATTGTAGTGAAAGGTTTCATTGTGCACTGTGGTGACAAGGGGGATGGAGTATTGTGATGAAACTGGTCCTGGAGCATTGTGATAACAAAAGCCATGGAGCATTGTGATGACAGGCATCATGGAGCATTGTGAAGAAAGGGGCCATGTGGAATTGTAATGACAATAGAGAAATGTGATGAAAATGGTCAGCGAGCCTAGTGATAAAAGTGGTCATTGAGAATTGTGATAACATGGTCATGGATCATTGGGATGACAAGAATTCTGGAGCATTGTGATGACAAGGGCCATGGAGCATTGTGATGACACGGTCATGGAACATTGTGATGACAAGAATTCTGGAGCATTGTGATGCCAAGGGCCGTGGAGCTTTGTGATGACACGGTCATGGAAATTTGTGATGACAAGAAAACTGGAGCATTGAGATGACAATGGCCATGGAGCATTGTGATGACACAGTTATAGAACATTGTGATGACAAGAATTCTGGAGCATTGTGATGACAAGGGCCATGGAGCATTGTGATGACAAGTGTCATGGAGCATTGTAATGAAAGGTTACATTCTACACCGTGATGACCTGTGGGATGGAGTATTGTGATGAAACTGGTCCTGGAGCATTCTGATAACAAGAGCCATGGAACATTGTCATGACAGGCATGATGGAGCATTTTAAAGAAAGGGGCAATGGGGAATTGTAATGACAATAGAGAAATGTGATGAAAATGGTCAGCAAGCATAGAGATTAAAGTTTTCTTTGAGAATTGTGATGAAAAGCAACATAGAGCATTGTGATGACAAAGGTAATGGAGAACTGTGATGACCAGTGTCATGTAGCATTGTGATGACATGGTCATGGAACATTGTGATGAGAAGAATTATGGAGCATTGTGATGACACGGTCATGGAACATTCTGACGACAAGAATTCTGGAGCATTGTGATGCCAATGCCATGGAGAATTGTGTTGACATGGTCATGGAACATTGTGATGAAAAGAATTCTGGAGCATTGTGATGACAAGTGTCATGGAGCATTGTAATGAAAGATTTCATTGTGCAAGGTGATGACATAGGGGATGGAGTATTGTGATGAAACTGGTCCTGGAGCATTGTGATAACAAAGCCATGGAGCATTGTGATGACAGGCATCATGGAGCATTGTGAAGAAAGGGGCCATGGGGAATTGTAATGACAATAGAGAAATGTGATGAAAATGGTCAGCGAGCATAGTGATTAAAGTGGTCATTGAGAATTGTGTTGAAAAGCGATATAGAGCATTGTGATGACAAACGTCATGGAGAACTGTGATGACCAGGGTCATGTAGCATTGTAAAGACACGGTCATGGAACATTGTGATGACAAGAATTATTGAGCATTGTGATGACACGGTCATGGAACATTGTGATTGCAAGAATTCTGGATCATTGTGATGACCAGGCCATGGAGAATTGTAATGAAAGGTTTCATTGTGCACTGTGGTGACAAGGGGGATGGAGTATTGTGATGAAACTGGTCCTGGAGCATTGTGATAATAAAAGCCATGGAGCATTGTGATGACAGGCATCATGGAGCTTTGTGAAGAAAGGGGCCATGTGGAATTGTAATGACAATAGAGAAAGGTGATGAAAATTGTCAGAGAGCATAGTGATTAAAGTGGTCATTTAGAATTGTGATAACATCGTCATGGAACATTGGGATGACAAGAATTCTTGAGCATCGTGATGACAAGGGCCATGGAGCATTGTGATGACACAGTCATGGAATATTGTGATGACAAGAATTCTGGAGCATTGCGATGACAAGGGCTATGGAGCATTGTGATGACACGGTCATGGAACATTGTGATGACAAGAAATCAGGAGCATTGTGATGACAATGGCCATGGAGCATTGTGATGACAAGAATTCTGGAGCATTGTAATGACAATGGCCATGGAGAATTCTGATGACATGGTCATGGTACATTGTGATGACAAGAATTCTGGAGCATTGTGATGACAAGTGTCATGGAGCATTGTGATGACAAGTGTCATGGAGCATTGTAATGAAAGGTTTCATTGTGCACCGTGATGACGTGCGGGATGGAGTATTGTGATGAAACTGGTCCTGGAGCATTTTGATAACAAAAGCCATGGAGCATTGTGATGACAGGCATCATGGAGCATTGCAAAGAAAGGGGCAATGGGGAATTGTAATGACAATAGAGAAATGTGAGGAAAATGGTCAGCGAGCATAGTGATTAAAGTGGTCTTTGAGAATTGTGATGAAAAGCGTCATAGAGCATTGTGATGACAAAGGTCATGGAGAAATCTGATAACCAGGGTCATGTAGCATTGTGATGACACGGTCATGGAACTTTGTGATGAAAAGAATTCTGGAGCATTGTGATGACAAATGCCATGGAGCAATATGATGAAACCGTCATGGAACATTGTGATGAAAAGAATTCTGGAGCATTGTGATGACAAATGCCATGGAGCAATGTGATGACACCGTCATGGAACATTGTGATGAAAAGAAATCTGGAGCATTGTCATGACAAGGGCCATGGGGCATTGTGATGACACGATAATGGAACATTGTGATGAAAAGAAATCTGGAGCATTGTGATGACAAGGGCCATGGAGCATTGTGATGACATGGTCATGGAACATTGTGATGACAAGTAATCTGGAGCATTGTGATGACAAGGGCCATGGAGCATTGTGATGACACGGTCATGGAACATTGTGATGACAAGAAATCTGGAGCATTGTGATGACAATGGCCATGGAACATTGTGATGACACGGTCATGGAACATTGTGATGACAAGAATTATTGAGCATTATGATGACATGGTCATGGAACATTGTGATGACAAGAATTCTGGAGCATTGTGATGACAAGGGCCATGGAGAATTGTAATGAAAGGTTTCATTGTGCACTGTGGTGACAAGGGGGATGGAGTATTGTGATGAAACTGGTCCTGGAGCATTGTGATAACAAAAGCCATGGAGCATTGTGATGACAGGCATCATGGAGCATTGTGAAGAAAGGGGCCATGTGGAATTGTAATGACAATAGAGAAATGTGATGAAAATGGTCAGCGAGCCTAGTGATAAAAGTGGTCATTGAGAATTGTGATAACATGGTCATGGAACATTGGGATGACAAGAATTCTGGAGCATTGTGATGACAAGGGCCATGGAGCATTGTGATGACACGGTCATGGAACATTGTGATGACAAGAATTCTGGAGCATTGTGATGACAAGGGCCATGGAGCATTGTGATGACAATGGCCATGGAGCATTGTGATGACACACTTATAGAACATTGTGATGACAAGAATTCTGGAGCATTGTGATGACAAGGGCCATGGAGCATTGTGATGACAAAGGTCATGGAGAACTGTGATGACCAGGGTCATGTAGCATTGTGGTGACACGGTCATGGAACATTGTGATGAGAAGAATTATGGAGCATTGTGATGACACGGTCATGGAACATTCTGATGACAAGAATTCTGGAGCATTGTGATGCCAATGCCATGGAGAATTGTGATGACATGGTCATGGAACATTGTGATGACAAGAATTCTGGAGCACTGTGTTGACAAGGGCCTTAGAGCATTGTGATGACAAGTGTCATGGAGCATTGTAATGAAAGGTTTCATTGTGCACCGTGATGATGTGTGGGATGGAGTATTGTGTTGAAACTGGTCCTGGAGCATTGTGATAACAAAAGCCATGGAGCATTGTGATGACAGGCATCATGGAGCATTGTAAAGAAAGGGGCAATGGGGAATTTTAATGACAATAGAAAAATGTGAGGAAAATGGTCTGCGAGCATAGTGATTAAAGTGGTCTTTGAGAATTGTGATGAAAAGCGACATAGAGCATTGTGATGACAAAGGTCATGGAGAACTGTGATAATCAGGGTCATGTAGCATTGTGATGACACGGTCATGGAACATTGTGATGACAAGAATTCTGGAGCATTGTGATGACACGGGCCATGGAGAATTGTGATGACATGGTCATGGAACATTGTAATGAAAAGAATTCTGGAGCATTGTTATGACAAGGGCCATGGAGCATTGTGATGACAAGTGTCATGGAGCATTGTAATGAAAGCTTTAATTGTGCACCGTGATGACAAGGGGGATGGAGTATTGTGATGAATCTGGTCCTGGAGCATTGCGATAACAAAAGCCATGGAGCATTGTGATGACAGGCATCATGGAGCATTGTGAAGATAGGGGCCATGGGGAATTGTAATGGCAATAGAGAAATGTGATGAAAATGGTCAGCGAGCATAGTGATTAAAGAGGTCATTTAGAATTGTGTTGAAAAGCGATATAGAGCATTGTGATGTCAAACGTCATGGAGAACTGTGATGACCAGGGTCATGTAGCATTGTGATGACACGGTCATGGAACATTGTGATGACAAGAATTATTGAGCATTGTGATGACACGGTCATGGAACATTGTGACTGCAAAAATTCTGGAGCATTCTGATAACAAGGGCCATAGAGAATTGTAATGAAAAGTTTCATTGTGCACTGTGGTGACAAGGGGGATGGAGTATTGTGATGAAATTGGTCCTGGAGCATTGTGATAATAAAAGCCATGGAGCATTGTGATGACAGGCATCATGGAGCATTGTGAAGAAAGGGGCCATGTGGAATTGTAATGACAATAGAGAAAGGTGATGAAAATTGTCAGCGAGCATAGTGATTAAAATGGTCATTGAGAATTGTGATGAAAAGCGACATAGAACATTGTGATGACAAAGGTCATGGAGAACTGTGATGACCAGGGTCATGTAGCATTGTGATGACACAGTCATGGAACATTTTGATGACAAGAATTCTGGAGCATTTTGATGGCAAAGGCCATTAAGCACTGTGATGACACGGTCATGGAACATTGTGATGACAATAATTCTGGAGCATTGTGATGACAAGGGCCATGGAGCATTGTGATGACAAGTGTCATGGAGCATTGTAATGAAAGGTTTCACTGTGCACCGTGATGACATGTGGGATGGAGTTTTGTGATGAAACTGGTCCTGGAGCATTCTGATAACAAAAGCCATGGAGCATTGTGATGACAGGCATGATGGAGCATTGTAAACAAAGGGGCAATGGGGAATTATAATGACAATAGAGAAATGTGATGAAAATGGTCAGCTAGCTTAGTGATTAAAGTGGTCATTTAGAATTGTGATGAAAAGCGACATAGAGCATTGTGATGACAAAGGTCATGGAGAACTGTGATGACCAGGGTCATGTAGCATTGTGATGACACGGTCATGGAACATTCTGATGAGAAGAATTATGGAGCACTGTGATGACACGGTCATGGAACATTGTGATGAAAAGAATTTTGGAGCATTGTGATGATAAGGGCCATGGGGCATTGTGATGACACGATCATGGAACATTGTGATGACAAGAATTCTGGAGCATTGTGATGACAAGGGCCATGGAGCATTGTGATGGCAAGTGTCATGGAGCATTGCAATGAGAGGTTTCATTGTGAACCGTGATGAAATGGGGGATGGAATATTGTGATGAAACTTGTCCTGGAGCATTGAGATAACAAAAGCCATAGAACACTGTGATGACAGCCATACTGGAGCATTGTGAAGAAAGGGGCCATGGGGAATTGTAATGACAATAGAGAAATGTGATGAAAATGGTCAGCGAGCATAGTGATTAAAGTGGTCATTGAGAATTGTGATGAAAAGCGACATAGAGCATTGTGATGACAAAGGTCATGGAGAACTGTGATGACCAGGGTCATGTAGCATTGTGATGACACGGTGATGGATCATTGTGATGACAAGAATTCGGGAGAATTTTGATGACAAGGGCCATGGAGCTTTGTGATGACAAGTGTCACGGAGCATAGTAATGAAAGGTTTCATTGTGCACCGTGATGACATGTGGAATGGAGTATTGTGATGAAACTGGTCCTGGAGCATTCTGATAACAAAAGAAATGGAGCATTGTGATGACAGGCATGACGGAGCACTGTAAAGAAAGGGGCCATGGGGAATTGTAATGACAATAGAGAAAGGTGATGAAAATGGTCAGCTAGCATAGTGATTAAAGTGGTCATTGAGAATTGTGATAACATCGTCATGGAACATTGGGATGACAAGAATTCTTGAGCATTGTGATGACAAGGGCCATGGAGCATTGTGATGAAACAGTCATGGAACACTGTGATGAAAAGAATTCTGGAGCATTGTGATGACAAGGGCCATGGAGCTTTGTGATGATACGGTCATGGAACATTGTGATGTCAAGAAATCTGGAGCATTCTGATGACACGGTCATGGAACATTGTGATGACAAGAATTCTGGAGCATTGTGATGACAAGTGTCATGGAGCATTCTGATGACAAGTGTCATGGAGCATTGTAATGAAAGGTTTCATTGTGCAAGGTGATGACATGTGGGATGGAGAATTTTGATGAAACTGGTACTGGAGCATTTTGATAACAAAAGCCATGGAGCATTTTGATGACAGGCATCATGGAGCCTTGTAAAGAAAGGGGCAATGGGGAATTGTAATGACAATAGAGAAATGTGAGGAAAATGGTCAGCGAGCATAGTGATTAAAGTTGTCTTTGAGAATTGTGATGAAAAGCGACATAGAGCATTGTGATGACAAAGGTCATGGAGAACTGTGATGACCAGGGTCATTTAGCATTGTGATGACACGGTCATGGAACATTGTGATAACAAGAATTCTGGAGCATTGTGATGACAAGAGCCATGGAGAATTGTGATGACATGGTCATGGAACATTGTGTTGACAAGAATTCTGGAGATTTGTGATGACAAGTGTCATGGAGCATTGTAATGAAAGGTTTCATTGTGCACCATGATGACATGTGGGATGGAGTATTGTGATGAAACTTGTCCTGGAGCATTCTGATAACAAAAGCCATGGAGCATTGTGATGACAGGCATGATGGAGCATAGTAAAGAAAGGGGCAATGGGGAATTGTAATGACAATAGAGAAATGTGATGAAAATGGTCAGCAAGCATAGTGATTAAAGTGTTTTTTGAGAATTGTGATGAAAAGCGACATAGAGCATTGTGATGACAAAGGTCATGGAGAACTGTGATGACCAGGGTCATTTAGCATTGTGATGACACGGTCATGGAACATTGTGATGACAATAATTCTGGAGCATTGTGATGACAAGGGCCATGGAGCATTGTGATGACAAGTGTCATGGAACATTGTAATGAGAGGTTTCATTGTGCACCGTGATGACGTGGGGGATGGAGTATTGTGATGAAACTGGTCCTGGAGCATTGTGATAACAAAAGCCCTGGAGCATTGTGATGACAGGCATCATGGAGCATTGTGAAGAAAGGGGCCATGGGGAATTGTAATGACAATAGAGAAATGTAATGAAAATGGTCAGCTAGCATAGTGATTAAAGTGGTCATTGAGAATTGTGATGAAAAGCGACATAGAGCATTGTGATGACAAAGGTCATGGAGAAATGTGATGACCAGGGTCATGTAGCATTGTGATGACACGGTCATGGAACATTGTGATGACAAGAATTCTGGAGCATTGTGATGACAAGGGCCATGGAGCATTGTGATGACACGGTCATGGAACATTGTGATGACAAGATTTATGGAGCATTGTGATGACAAGGCCATGGAGCATTCTGATGACACGGTCATGGAACATTGTGATGACAAGAATTCTGGAGCATTGTGATGAAAAGTGCCATGGAGAGTTGTGATGACATCCTCATGGAACATTGTGCTGAAAAGAATTCTGGAGCACTGTGTTGACAAGGGCCATGGAGCATTGTGATGAGAAGTGTCATGGAGCATTGTAATGAAAGGTTTCATTGTGCACCGTGATGACATGTGGGATGGAGTATTGTGATGAAACTGATCCTGGAGCATTCTGATAACAAAAGACATGTAGCATTGTGATGACAGGCATGATGGAGCATTGTAAAGAAAGGGGCCATGGGGAATTGTAATGACAATAGAGAATTGGGATGAAAATGGTCAGCGAGCATATTGATTAAAGTGGTCTTTGAGAATTGTGATAAAAAGCGTCATAGAGAATTGTGATGACAAAAGTCATGGAGAACTGTGATGACCACGGTAATGTAGCACTGTGAAGACAGGATCATGGAACATTGTGATGACAATAATTCTGGAGCATTGTGATGACACGGTCATGGAACATTGTGATGATAAGAATTCTGGTGCATTGTGATGACAAGGGCCATGGAGACTTGTGATGACACGGTCATGGAACATTGTGATGACAAGAATTCTAAAGCATTGTGATGACAAGGGCCATGGAGCATTGTGATGACACGGTAACGTAACATTATGATGACAAGAATTCTGGAGCATTGTGATGACAAGGGCCATGGAGCATTGTGATAACACGGTCATGGAACATTGTGATAAAAAGAATTCTGGAGCATTGTGATGACAAGGGCCATGGAGCATTGTGATGACAAGTGTCATGGAACATTGTAATGAGAGGTTTCATTGTGCACCGTGATGACATGGGGGATGGAGTATTGTGATGAAACTGGTCCTGGACCATGGTGATAACAAAAGCCATGGAGCATTGTGATGACAGGCATCATGGAGCATTGTGAAGAAAGGGGCCATGGGGAATTGTAATGACAATAGAGAAATGTGATGAAAATTGTCAGCGAGCATAGTGATTAAAGTGGTCATTGAGAATTGTGATGAAAAGCGACATAGAGCATTGTGATGACAAAGGTCATGAAGAACTGTGATGACCAGGGTCATGTAGCATTGTGATGTCACGGTCATGGAACATTGTGATGACAAGAATCCTGGAGCATTCTGATGACAAGGGCCATGGAGCATTGTGATGACACGGTCATGGAACATTGTGATGACAAGTAATCTGGAGCATTGTGATGACAAGGGCCATGGAGCATTGTGATGACACGGTCATGGAACATTGTGATGAAAAGAAATGTGGAGCATTGTGATGACACGGTCATGGAACATTGTGATGACAAGTAATCTGGAGCATTGTGATGACAAGGGCCATGGAGCATTGTGATGACACGGTCATGGAACATTGTGATGAGAAGAATTATGGAGCATTGTGATGACACGGCCATGGAACATTCTGATGACAAGAATTATGGAGCATTGTGATGCCAATGCCATGGAGAATTGTGATGACATGGTCATGGAACATTGTGATGACAAGAATTCTGGAGCATTGAGATGACAATGGCCATGGAGCATTGTGATGACACAGTTATAGAGCATTGTGATGACAAGAATTCTGGAGCATTGTGATGACAAGGGCCATGGAGCATTGTGATGACAAGTGTCATGGAGCATTGTAATGAAAGGTTACATTCTACACCGTGATGACCTGTGGGATGGAGTATTGTGATGAAACTGGTCCTGGAGCATTCTGATAACAAAAGCCATGGAACATTGTCATGACAGGCATGATGGAGCATTTTAAAGAAAGGGGCAATGGGGAATTGTAATGACAATAGAGAAATGTGATGAAAATGGTCAGCAAGCATAGAGATTAAAGTGTTCTTTGAGAATTGTGATGAAAAGCGACATAGAGCATTGTGATGACAAAGGTCATGGAGAACTGTGATGACCAGTGTCATGTAGCATTGTGATGACATGGTCATGGAACATTGTGATGAGAAGAATTATGGAGCATTGTGATGACACGGTCATGGAACATTCTGATGACAAGAATTCTGGAGCATTGTGATGCCAATGCCATGGAGAATTGTGTTGACATGGTCATGGAAATTTGTGATGACAAGAATTCTGGAGCACTGTGTTGACAAGTGCCTTGGAGCATTGTGATGACAAGTGTCATGGAGCATTGTAATGAAAGGTTTCCTTGTGCACCGTGATGACATGTGGGATGGAGTATTGTGATGAAACTGGTCCTGGAGCATTCTGATAACAAAAGCCGTGGAGCATTGTGATGACAGGCATCATGGAGCATTGTGAAGAAAGGGGCAATGGGGAATTGTAATGACAATAGAGAAATGTGATGAAAATGGTCAGCAAGCATAGTGATTAAAGTGGTCTTTGAGAATTGTGATGAAAAGCGTCATAGAGTATTGTGATGACAAAGGTCATGGAGAACTGTGATGACGAGGGTCATGTAGAATTGTGATGACACGGTCAAGGAACATTGTGATGAATAGAAATCTGGAGCATTGTGATGACAAGGGCCATGGAGCATTGTGATGACATGGTCATGGAACATTGTGATGACAAGTAATCTGGAGCATTGTTATGACAAGGGCCATGGAGCATTGTGATGACACGGTCATGGAACATTGTGATGACAAGAAATCTGGAGCATTGTGATGACAATGGCCATGGAACATTGTGATGACACGGTCATGGAACATTGTGATGACAAGAATTATTGAGCATTATGATGACATGGTCATGGAACATTGTGATGACAAGAATTCTGGAGCATTGTGATGACAAGGGCCATGGAGCATTGTGATGACACAGTTATAGAACATTGTGATGACAAGAATTCTGGAGCGTTGTGATGACAAGGGCCATGGAGCATTGTGATGACAAGTGTCATGGAGCATTGTAATGAAAGGTTACATTCTACACCGTGATGACCTGTGGGATGGAGTATTGTGATGAATCTGGTCCTGGAGCATTCTGATAACAAAAGCCATGGAACATTGTCATGACAGGCATGATGGAGCATTTTAAAGAAAGGGGCAATGGGGAATTGTAATGACAATAGAGAAATGTGATGAAAATGGTCAGCAAGCATAGAGATTAAAGTGTTCTTTGAGAATTGTGATGAAAAGCAACATAGAGCATTGTGATGACAAAGGTCATGGAGAACTGTGATGACCAGTGTCATGTAGCATTGTGATGACATGGTCATGGAACATTGTGATGAGGAGAATTATGGAGCATTGTGATGACACGGTCATGGAACATTCTGATGACAAGAATTCTGGAGCATTGTGATGCCAATGCCATGGAGAATTGTGTTGACATGGTCATGGAACTTTGTGATGACAAGAATTCTGGAGCACTGTGTTGACAAGGGCCTTGGAGCATTGTGATGACAAGTGTCATGGAGCATTGTAATGAAAGGTTTCCTTGTGCACCGTGATGACATGTGGGATGGAGTATTGTGATGAAACTGGTCCTGGAGCACTCTGATAACAAAAGCCATGGAGCATTGTGATGACAGGCATCATGGAGCATTGTGAAGAAAGGGGCAATGGGGAATTGTAATGACAATAGAGAAATATGATGAAAATGGTGAGCGAGCATAGTGATTAAAGTGGTCTTTGAGAATTGTGATGAAAAGCGTCTTAGAGCATTGTGATGACAAAGGTCATGGAGAACTGTGGTGACGAGGGTCATGTAGATTTGTGATGACACGGTGATGGAACATTGTGATGAAAAGAATTCTGGAGCATTGTGATGACAAATGCCATGGAGCAATGTGATGACACCGTCATGGAACATTGTGATGAAAAGAAATCTGGAGCATTGTGATGACAAGGGCCATGGAGCATTGTGATGACATGGTCATGGAACATTGTGATGACAAGTAATCTGGAGCATTGTGATGACAAGGGCCATGGAGCATTGTGATGACACAGTCATGGAACATTGTGATGACAAGAAATCTGGAGCATTGTGATGACAATGGCCATGGAACATTGTGATGACACGGTCATGGAACATTGTGATGACAAGAATTATTGAGCATTATGATGACATGGTCATGGAACATTGTGATGACAAGAATTCTGGAGCATTGTGATGACAAGGGCCATGGAGAATTGTAATGAAAGGTTTAATTGTGCACTGTGGTGACAAGGGGGATGGAGTATTGGGATGAAACTGGTCCTGGAGCATTGTGATAACAAAAGCCATGGAGCATTGTGATGACAGGCATCATGGAGCATTGTGAAGAAAGGGGCCATGTGGAATTGTAATGACAATAGAGAAATGTGATGAAAATGGTCAGCGAGCATAGTGATAAAAGTGGTCATTGAGAATTGTGATAACATGGTCATGGAACATTGGGATGACAAGAATTCTGGAGCATTGTGATGACAAGGGCCATGGAGCATTGTGATGACACGGTCATGGAACATTGTGATGACAAGAATTCTGGAGCATTGTGATGACAAGAATTCTTGAGCATTGTGATGACACGGTCATGGAACATTGTGATGACAAGAATTATGGAGCATTGTGATGACACGGTCATGGAACATTGTGATGACAAGAATTCTGGAGCATTGTGATGACAAGGGCCATGGAGCATTGTGATGACACAGTCATGGAACATTGTGATGACAAGAATTCTGGAGCATTGTGATGACAAGGGCCATGGAGCATTGTGATGACACGGTCATGGAACATTGTGATGACAAGAATTCTGGAGCATTGTGATGACAAGGGCCGTGGAGCTTTGTGATGACACGGTCATGGAACTTTGTGATGACAAGAAATCTGGAGCATTGAGATGACAAGGGCCATGGAGCATTGTGATGACAAGTGTCATGGAGCATTGTAATGAAAGATTTCATTGTGCAAGGTGATGACATAGGGGATGGAGTATTGTGATGAAACTGGTCCTGGAGCATTGTGATAACAAAGCCATGGAGCATTGTGATGAGAGGCATCATAGAGCATTCTGAAGAAAGGGGCCATGGGGAATTGTAATGGCAATAGATAAATGTGATGAAAATGGTCAGCGAGCATACTGATTAAAGTGGTCATTGAAAATTGTGATTAAAAGCGACATAGAACATTGTATTGATAAAGGTCATGGAGAACTGTGATGACCAGGGTCATGTAGCATTTTGATGACACGGTCACGGAACATTGTGATGAAAAGAATTCTGGAGCATTGTGATGAAAAGGGCCATGGAGCATTGTGATGACACGGTCATGGAAAATTTTGATGACAAGAAATCTGGAGCATTGTGATGACAAGGGCCATGGAGAATTGTGATGCCATGGTCTTGGAACATTGTGATGACAAGAATTCTGGAGCATTGTGATGACAAGTGTCATGGAGCATTGTAATGAAAGCTTTCATTGTGCACCGTGATGACAAGGGGGATGGAGTATTGTGATGAATCTGGTCCTGGAGCATTGTGATAACAAAAGCCATGGAGCATTGTGATGACAGGCATCATGGAGCATTGTGAAGATAGGGGCCCTGGGGAATTGTAATGACAATAGAGAAATGTGATTAAAATGGTCAGCGAGCATAGTGATTAAAGAGGTCATTTAGAATTGTGTTGAAAAGCGATATAGAGCATTGTGATGACAAAGGTCATGGAGAACTGTGATGACCAGGGTCATGTAGCATTGTGATGACACGGTCATGGAACATTGTGATGACACGGTCATGGAACATTGTGATTGCAAAAATTCTGGAGCATTATGATGACAAGGGCCATGGAGAATTGTAATGAAAGATTTCATTGTGCACTGTGGTGACAAGGGGGATGGAGTATTGTGATGAATTTGGTCCTGGAGCATTGTGATAATAAAAGCCATGGAGCATTGTGATGACAGGCATCATGGAGCATTGTGAAGAAAGGGGTCATGTGGAATTGTAATGACAATAGAGAAAGGTGATGAAAATTGTCAGCGAGCATAGTGATTAAAATGGTCATTGAGAATTGTGATGAAAAGCGAAATAGAATATTGTGATGACAAAGGTCATGGAGAACTGTGATGACCAGGGTCATGTAGCATTGTGATGACACGGTCATGGAACATTTTGATGACAAGAATTCTGGAGCTTTGTGATGGCAAAGGCCATGGAGCATTGTGATGACACGGTCATGGAACATTGTAATGACAATAATTCTGGAGCATTGTGATGACAAGGGCCATGGAGCATTGTGATGAAAAGTTTCATGGAGCATTGTAATGAAAGGTTTCATTGTGCACCGTGATGACATTTGGGATGGAGTTTTGTGATGAAACTCGTCCTGGAGCATTCTGATAACAAAAGCCATGGAGCATTGTGATGACAGGCATGATGGAGCATTGTAAACAAAGGGGCAATGGGGAATTATAATGACCATAGAGAAATGTGATGAAAATGGTCAGCTAGCTTAGTGATTAAAGTGGTCATTTAGAATTGTGATGAAAAGCGACATAGAGCATTGTGATGACAAAGGTCATGGAGAACTGTGATGACCAGGGTCATGTAGCATTGTGATGACACGGTCATGGAACATTGTGATGAGAAGAATTATGGAGCATTGTGATGACACGGTCATGTAACATTGTGATGACAAGAATTCTGGAGCATTGTGATGACAAAGTCCATGGAGCATTGTGATGACACGGTCATGGAACATTGTGATGACAAGAATTCTAGAGCATTGTGATGACAAGGGCCATGCAGCATTGTGATGGCAAGTGTCATGGAGCATTGCAATGAGAGGTTTCATTGTGAACCGTGATGAAATAGGGGATGGAATATTGTGATGAAACTGGTCCTGGAGCATTGAGATAACAAAAGCCATAGAGCACTGTGATGACAGCCATACTGGAGCATTGTGAAGAAAGGGGCCATCGGCAATTGTAATGACAATAGAGAAATGTGACGAAAATGGTCAGCGAGCATAGTGATTAAAGTGGTCATTGAGAATTGTGATGAAAAGCGACATAGAGCATTGTGATGACAAAGGGCATGGAGAACTGTGATGACCAGGGTCATGTAGCATTGTGATGACACGGTCATGGATCATTGTGATGACAAGAATTCTGGAGCATTGTGATGACAAGGGCCATGGAGCTTTGTGATGACAAGTGTCACGGAGCATAGTAATGAAAGGTTTCATTGTGCACCGTGATGACATGTGGAATGGAGTATTGTGCTGAAACTGGTCCTGGAGCATTCTGATAACAAAAGCCATCGAGCATTGTGATGAAAGGCATGATGGAGCACTGTAAAGAAAGGGGCAATGGGGAATTGTAATGACAATAGAGAAATGTGATGAAAATGGTCAGCGAGCATAGTGATTAAAGTGGTCTTTGAGAATTGTGATGAAAAGCGACATAGAACATTGTGATGACAAAGGTCATGGGGAACTGTGATGACCAGGGTCATGTAGCATTGTGATGACACGGTCATGGAACATTTTGATGACAAGAATTCTGGAGCATTGTGATGACAAGGGCCATGGAGCTTTGTGATGACACGGTCATGGAACTTTGTGATGACAAGAAATCTGGAGCATTGAGATGACAATGGCCATGGAGCATTGTGATGACACAGTTATAGAACATTGTGATGACAAGAATTCTGGAGCATTGTGATGACAAGGGCCATGGAGCATTGTGATGACAAGTGTCATGGAGCATTGTAATGAAAGGTTTCATTCTGCACCGTGATGACCTGTGGGATGGAGTATTGTGATGAAACTGGTCCTGAAGCATTCTGATAACAAAAGCCATGGAACATTGTCATGACAGGCATGATGGAGCATTTTAAAGAAAGGGGCAATGGGGAATTGTAATGACAATAGAGAAATGTGATGAAAATGGTCAGCAAGCATAGAGATTAAAGTGTTCTTTGAGAATTGTGATGAAAAGCGACATAGAGCATTGTGATGACAAAGGTCATGGAGAACTGTGATGACCAGTGTCATGTAGCATTGTGATGACATGGTCATGGAACATTTTGATGAGAAGAATTATGGAGCATTGTGATGACACGGTCATGGAACATTCTGATGACAAGAATTTTGGAGCATTGTGATGCCAATGCCATGGAGAATTGTGATGACATGGTCATGGAACATTGTGATGACAAGTATTCTGGAGCACTGTGTTGACAAGGGCCTTGGAGCATTGTGATGACAAGTGTCATGGAGCATAGTATTGAAAGGTTTCATTGTGCACCGTGATGACATGTGGGATGGAGTATTGTGATGAGACTGGTCCTGGAGCATTCTGATAACAAATGCCATGGAGCATTGTGATGACAGGCATCATGGAGCATTGTAAAGAAAGGGGCAATGGGGAATTGTAATGACAATAGAGAAATGTGAGTAAAATTGTCAGCGAGCATAGTGATGAAAGTGGTCTTTGAAAATTGTGATGAAAAGCGACATAGAGCATTGTGATGACAAAGGTCATGGAGAACTGTGATAATCAGGGTCATGTAGCATTGTGATGAAAAGAATTCTGGAGCATTGTTATGACAAGGGCCATGGAGCATTGTGATGACAAGTGTCATGGAGCATTGTAATGAAAGATTTCATTGTGCAAGGTGATGACATAGGGGATGGAGTATTGTGATGAAACTGGTCCTGGAGCATTGTGATAACAAAGCCATGGAGCATTGTGATGACAGGCATCATGGAGCATTCTGAAGAAAGGGGCCATGTGGAATTGTAATGACAATAGAGAAATGTGATGAAAATGGTCAGCGAGCATAGTGATAAAAGTGGTCATTGAGAATTGTGATAACATGGTCATGGAACATTGGGATGACAAGAATTCTGGAGCATTGTGATGACAAGGGCCGTGGAGCTTTGTGATGACACGGTCATGGAACTTTGTGATGACAAGAAATCTGGAGCATTGAGATGACAAGGGCCATGGAGCATTGTGATGACAAGTGTCATGGAGCATTGTAATGAAAGATTTCATTGTGCAAGGTGATGACATAGGGGATGGAGTATTGTGATGAAACTGGTCCTGGAGCATTGTGATAACAAAGCCATGGAGCATTGTGATGACAGGCATCATAGAGCATTCTGAAGAAAGGGGCCATGGGGAATTGTAATGGCAATAGATAAATGTGATGAAAATGGTCAGCGAGCATACTGATTAAAGTGGTCATTGAAAATTGTGATGAAAAGCGACATAGAACATTGTATTGATAAAGGTCATGGAGAACTGTGATGACCAGGGTCATGTAGCATTTTGATGACACGGTCACGGAACATTGTGATGAAAAGAATTCTGGAGCATTGTGATGAAAAGGGCCATGGAACATTGTGATGACACGGTCATGGAAAATTTTGATGACAAGAAATCTGGAGCATTGTGATGACAAGGGCCATGGAGAATTGTGATGCCATGGTCTTGGAACATTGTGATGACAAGAATTCTGGAGCATTGTGATGACAAGTGTCATGGAGCATTGTAATGAAAGCTTTCATTGTGCACCGTGATGACAAGGGGGATGGAGTATTGTGATGAATCTGGTCCTGGAGCATTGTGATAACAAAAGCCATGGAGCATTGTGATGACAGGCATCATGGAGCATTGTGAAGATAGGGGCCCTGGGGAATTGTAATGACAATAGAGAAATGTGATTAAAATGGTCAGCGAGCATAGTGATTAAAGAGGTCATTTAGAATTGTGTTGAAAAGCGATATAGAGCATTGTGATGACAAAGGTCATGGAGAACTGTGATGACCAGGGTCATGTAGCATTGTGATGACACGGTCATGGAACATTGTGATGACACGGTCATGGAACATTGTGATTGCAAAAATTCTGGAGCATTATGATGACACGGGCCATGGAGAATTGTAATGAAAGATTTCATTGTGCACTGTGGTGACAAGGGGGATGGAGTATTGTGATGAATTTGGTCCTGGAGCATTGTGATAATAAAAGCCATGGAGCATTGTGATGACAGGCATCATGGAGCATTGTGAAGAAAGGGGTCATGTGGAATTGTAATGACAATAGAGAAAGGTGATGAAAATTGTCAGCGAGCATAGTGATTAAAATGGTCATTGAGAATTGTGATGAAAAGCGAAATAGAACATTGTGATGACAAAGGTCATGGAGAACTGTGATGACCAGGGTCATGTAGCATTGTGATGACACGGTCATGGAACATTTTGATGACAAGAATTCTGGAGCTTTGTGATGGCAAAGGCCATGGAGCATTGTGATGACACGGTCATGGAACATTGTAATGACAATAATTCTGGAACATTGTGATGACAAGGGCCATGGAGCATTGTGATGAAAAGTTTCATGGAGCATTGTAATGAAAGGTTTCATTGTGCACCGTGATGACATTTGGGATGGAGTTTTGTGATGAAACTCGTCCTGGAGCATTCTGATAACAAAAGCCATGGAGCATTGTGATGACAGGCATGATGGAGCATTGTAAACAAAGGGGCAATGGGGAATTATAATGACCATAGAGAAATGTGATGAAAATGGTCAGCTAGCTTAGTGATTAAAGTGGTCATTTAGAATTGTGATGAAAAGCGACATAGAGCATTGTGATGACAAAGGTCATGGAGAACTGTGATGACCAGGGTCATGTAGCATTGTGATGACACGGTCATGGAACATTGTGATGAGAAGAATTATGGAGCATTGTGATGACACGGTCATGTAACATTGTGATGACAAGAATTCTGGAGCATTGTGATGACAAGGGCCATGCAGCATTGTGATGGCAAGTGTCATGGAGCATTGCAATGAGAGGTTTCATTGTGAACCGTGATGAAATAGGGGATGGAATATTGTGATGAAACTGGTCCTGGAGCATTGAGATAACAAAAGCCATAGAGCACTGTGATGACAGCCATACTGGAGCATTGTGAAGAAAGGGGCCATCGGCAATTGTAATGACAATAGAGAAATGTGACGAAAATGGTCAGCGAGCATAGTGATTAAAGTGGTCATGGAACATTGTGATGAGAAGAATTATGGAGCATTGTGATGACAAAGGGCATGGAGAACTGTGATGACCAGGGTCATGTAGCATTGTGATGACACGGTCATGGATCATTGTGATGACAAGAATTCTGGAGCATTGTGATGACAAGGGCCATGGAGCTTTGTGATGACAAGTGTCACGGAGCATAGTAATGAAAGGTTTCATTGTGCACCGTGATGACATGTGGAATGGAGTATTGTGATGAAACTGGTCCTGGAGCATTCTGATAACAAAAGCCATCGAGCATTGTGATGAAAGGCATGATGGAGCACTGTAAAGAAAGGGGCAATGGGGAATTGTAATGACAATAGAGAAATGTGATGAAAATGGTCAGCGAGCATAGTGATTAAAGTGGTCTTTGAGAATTGTGATGAAAAGCGACATAGAACATTGTGATGACAAAGGTCATGGGGAACTCTGATGACCAGGGTCATGTAGCATTGTGATGACACGGTCATGGAACATTTTGATGACTAGAATTCTGGAGCATTGTGATGACAAGGGCCATGGAGCATTGTGATGACACGGTCATGGAACATTGTGATGACAAGAAATCTGGAGCATTGTGATGACAATGGCCATGGAACATTGTGATGACACGGTCATGGAACATTGTGATGACAAGAATTATTGAGCATTATGATGACATGGTCATGGAACATTGTGATGACAAGAATTCTGGAGCATTGTGATGACAAGGGCCATGGAGAATTGTAATGAAAGGTTTCATTGTGCACTGTGGTGACAAGGGGGATGGAGTATTGTGATGAAACTGGTCCTGGAGCATTGTGATAACAAAAGCCATGGAGCATTGTGATGACAGGCATCATGGAGCATTGTGAAGAAAGGGGCCATGTGGAATTGTAATGACAATAGAGAAATGTGATGAAAATGGTCAGCGAGCCTAGTGATAAAAGTGGTCATTGAGAATTGTGATAACATGGTCATGGATCATTGGGATGACAAGAATTCTGGAGCATTGTGATGACAAGGGCCATGGAGCATTGTGATGACACGGTCATGGAACATTGTGATGACAAGAATTCTGGAGCATTGTGATGCCAAGGGCCGTGGAGCTTTGTGATGACACGGTCATGGAAATTTGTGATGACAAGAAAACTGGAGCATTGAGATGACAATGGCCATGGAGCATTGTGATGACACAGTTATAGAACATTGTGATGACAAGAATTCTGGAGCATTGTGATGACAAGGGCCATGGAGCATTGTGATGACAAGTGTCATGGAGCATTGTAATGAAAGGTTACATTCTACACCGTGATGACTTGTGGGATGGAGTATTGTGATGAAACTGGTCCTGGAGCATTCTGATAACAAGAGCCATGGAACATTGTCATGACAGGCATGATGGAGCATTTTAAAGAAAGGGGCAATGGGGAATTGTAATGACAATAGAGAAATGTGATGAAAATGGTCAGCAAGCATAGAGATTAAAGTGTTCTTTGAGAATTGTGATGAAAAGCAACATAGAGCATTGTGATGACAAAGGTAATGGAGAACTGTGATGACCAGTGTCATGTAGCATTGTGATGACATGTTCATGGAACATTGTGATGAGAAGAATTATGGAGCATTGTGATGACACGGTCATGGAACATTCTGACGACAAGAATTCTGGAGCATTGTGATGCCAATGCCATGGAGAATTGTGTTGACATGGTCATGGAACATTGTGATGAAAAGAATTCTGGAGCATTGTGATGACAAGTGTCATGGAGCATTGTAATGAAAGATTTCATTGTGCAAGGTGATGACATAGGGGATGGAGTATTGTGATGAAACTGGTCCTGGAGCATTGTGATAACAAAGCCATGGAGCATTGTGATGACAGGCATCATGGAGCATTGTGAAGAAAGGGGCCATGGGGAATTGTAATGACAATAGAGAAATGTGATGAAAATGGTCAGCGAGCATAGTGATTAAAGTGGTCATTGAGAATTGTGTTGAAAAGCGATATAGAGCATTGTGATGACAAACGTCATGGAGAACTGTGATGACCAGGGTCATGTAGCATTGTAAAGACAAGGTCATGGAACATTGTGATGACAAGAATTATTGAGCATTGTGATGACACGGTCATGGAACATTGTGATTGCAAGAATTCTGGATCATTGTGATGACCAGGCCATGGAGAATTGTAATGAAAGGTTTCATTGTGCACTGTGGTGACAAGGGGGATGGAGTATTGTGATGAAACTGGTCCTGGAGCATTGTGATAATAAAAGCCATGGAGCATTGTGATGACAGGCATCATGGAGCTTTGTGAAGAAAGGGGCCATGTGGAATTGTAATGACAATAGAGAAAGGTGATGAAAATTGTCAGAGAGCATAGTGATTAAAGTGGTCATTTAGAATTGTGATAACATCGTCATGGAACATTGGGATGACAAGAATTCTTGAGCATTGTGATGACAAGGGCCATGGAGCATTGTGATGACACAGTCATGGAATATTGTGATGACAAGAATTCTGGAGCATTGCGATGACAAGGGCTATGGAGCATTGTGATGACACGGTCATGGAACATTGTGATGACAAGAAATCAGGAGCATTGTGATGACAATGGCCATGGAGCATTGTGATGACAAGAATTCTGGAGCATTGTAATGACAATGGCCATGGAGAATTCTGATGACATGGTCATGGTACATTGTGATGACAAGAATTCTGGAGCATTGTGATGACAAGTGTCATGGAGCATTGTGATGACAAGTGTCATGGAGCATTGTAATGAAAGGTTTCATTGTGCACCGTGATGACATGTGGGATGGAGTATTGTGATGAAACTGGTCCTGGAGCATTTTGATAACAAAAGCCATGGAGCATTGTGATGACAGGCATCATGGAGCATTGCAAAGAAAGGGGCAATGGGGAATTGTAATGACAATAGAGAAATGTGAGGAAAATGGTCAGCGAGCATAGTGATTAAAGTGGTCTTTGAGAATTGTGATGAAAAGCGTCATAGAGCATTGTGATGACAAAGGTCATGGAGAAATCTGATAACCAGGGTCATGTAGCATTGTGATGACACGGTCATGGAACTTTGTGATGAAAAGAATTCTGGAGCATTGTGATGACAAATGCCATGGAGCAATATGATGACACCGTCATGGAACATTGTGATGAAAAGAATTCTGGAGCATTGTGATGACAAATGCCATGGAGCAATGTGATGACACCGTCATGGAACATTGTGATGAAAAGAAATCTGGAGCATTGTGATGACAAGGGCCATGGGGCATTGTGATGACACGATAATGGAACATTGTGATGAAAAGAAATCTGGAGCATTGTGATGACAAGGGCCATGGAGCATTGTGATGACATGGTCATGGAACATTGTGATGACAAGTAATCTGGAGCATTGTGATGACAAGGGCCATGGAGCATTGTGATGACACGGTCATGGAACATTGTGATGACAAGAAATCTGGAGCATTGTGATGACAATGGCCATGGAACATTGTGATGACACGGTCATGGAACATTGTGATGACAAGAATTATTGAGCATTATGATGACATGGTCATGGAACATTGTGATGACAAGAATTCTGGCGCATTGTGATGACAAGGGCCATGGAGAATTGTAATGAAAGGTTTCATTGTGCACTGTGGTGACAAGGGGGATGGAGTATTGTGATGAAACTGGTCCTGGAGCATTGTGATAACAAAAGCCATGGAGCATTGTGATGACAGGCATCATGGAGCATTGTGAAGAAAGGGGCCATGTGGAATTGTAATGACAATAGAGAAATGTGATGAAAATGGTCAGCGAGCCTAGTGATAAAAGTGGTCATTGAGAATTGTGATAACATGGTCATGGAACATTGGGATGACAAGAATTCTGGAGCATTGTGATGACAAGGGCCATGGAGCATTGTGATGACACGGTCATGGAACATTGTGATGACAAGAATTCTGGAGCATTGTGATGACAAGGGCCATGGAGCATTGTGATGACACGGTCATGGAACATTGTGATGACAAGAATTCTGGAGCATTGTGATGACAAGGGCCATGGAGCATTGTGATGACACGGTCATGGAACAATGTGATGACAAGAATTCTGGTGCATTGTGATGACAAGGGCCATGGAGAACTGTGATGACCAGTGTCATGTAGCATTGTGATGACATGGTCATGGAACATTGTGATGAGAAGAATTATGGAGCATTGTGATGAGACGGTCATGGAACATTCTGATGACAAGAATTCTGGAGCATTGTGATGCCAATGCCATGGAGAATTGTGATGACATGGTCATGGAACATTGTGATGACAAGAATTCTGGATCACTGTGTTGACAAGGGCCTTGGAGCATTGTGATGACAAGTGTCATGGAGCATTGTAATGAAAGGTTTCATTGTGCAACGTGATGACATGTGGGATGGAGTATTGTGATGAGACTGGTCCTGGAGCATTCTGATAACAAATGCCATGGAGCATTGTGATGACAGGCATCATGGAGCATTGTAAAGAAAGGGGCCATGGGGAATTGTAATGACAATAGAGAAATGTGAGGAAAATGGTCAGCGAGCATAGTGATTAAAGTGGTCTTTGAGAATTGTGATGAAAAGCGACATAGAGCATTGTGATGACAAAGGTCATGGAGAACTGTGATAATCAGGGTCATGTAGCATTGTGATGACACGGTCATGGAACATTGTGACGACAAGAATTCTGGAGCATTGTGATGACACGGGCCATGGAGAATTGTGATGACATGGTCATGGAACATTGTGATGAAAAGAATTCTGGAGCATTGTTATGACAAGGGCCATGGAGCATTGTGATGACAAGTGTCATGGAGCATTGTAATGAAAGATTTCATTGTGCAAGGTGATGAAATAGGGGATGGAGTATTGTGATGAAACTGGTCCTGGAGCATTGTGATAACAAAGCCATGGAGCATTGTGATGCCAGGCATCATGGAGCATTCTGAAGAAAGGGGCCATGGGGAATTGTAATGACAATAGATAAATGTGATGAAAATGGTCAGCGAGCATACTGATTAAAGTGGTCATTGAAAATTGTGATGAAAAGCGACATAGAACATTGTATTGGTAAAGGTCATGGAGAACTGTGATGACCAGGGTCATGTAGCATTTTGATGACACGGTCACGGAACATTGTGATGAAAAGAATTCTGGAGCATTGTGATGAAAAGGGCCATGGAACATTGTGATGACACGGTCATGGAACATTTTGATGACAAGAAATCTGGAGCATTGTGATGACAAGGGCCATGGAGAATTGTGATGCCATGGTCTTGGAACATTGTGATGACAAGAATTCTGGAGCATTGTGATGACAAGTGTCATGGAGCATTGTAATGAAAGCTTTCATTGTGCACCGTGATGACAAGGGGGATGGAGTATTGTGATGAATCTGGTCCTGGAGCATTGTGATAACAAAATTCATGGAGCATTGTGATGACAGGCATCATGGAGCATTGTGAAGATAGGGGCCCTGGGGAATTGTAATGACAATAGAGAAATGTGATTAAAATGGTCAGCGAGCATAGTGATTAAAGAGGTCATTTAGAATTGTGTTGAAAAGCGATATAGAGCATTGTGATGACAAAGGTCATGGAGAACTGTGATGACCAGGAACATGTAGCATTGTGATGACAGGGTCATGGAACATTGTGATGACACGGTCATGGAACATTGTGATTGCAAAAATTCTGGAGCATTGTGATGACAAGGGCCATGGAGAATTGTAATGAAAGGTTTCATTGTGCACTGTGGTGACAAGGGGGATGGAGTATTGTGATGAATTTGGTCCTGGAGCATTGTGATAATAAAAGCCATGGAGCATTGTGATGACAGGCATCATGGAGCATTGTGAAGAAAGGGGCCATGTGGAATTGTAATGACAATAGAGAAAGGTGATGAAAATTGTCAGCGAGCATAGTGATTAAAATGGTCATTGAGAATTGTGATGAAAAGCGAAATAGAACATTGTGATGACAAAGGTCATGGAGAACTGTGATGACCAGGGTCATGTAGCATTGTGATGACACGGTCATGGAACATTTTGATGACAAGAATTCTGCAGCTTTGTGATGGCAAAGGCCATGGAGCATTGTGATGACACGGTCATGGAACATTGTAATGACAATAATTCTGGAGCATTGTGATGACAAGGGCCATGGAGCATTGTGATGAAAAGTTTCATGGAGCATTGTAATGAAAGGTTTCATTGTGCACCGTGATGACATTTGGGATGGAGTTTTGTGATGAAACTCGTCCTGGAGCATTCTGATAACAAAAGCCTTGGAGCATTGTGATGACAGGCATGATGGAGCATTGTAAACAAAGGGGCAATGGGGAATTATAATGACCATAGAGAAATGTGATGAAAATGGTCAGCTAGCTTAGTGATTAAAGTGGTCATTTAGAATTGTGATGAAAAGCGACATAGAGCATTGTGATGACAAAGGTCATGGAGAACTGTGATGACCAGGGTCATGTAGCATTGTGATGACACGGTCATGGAACATTGTGATGAGAAGAATTATGGAGCATTGTGATGACACGGTCATGGAACATTGTGATGACAAGAATTCTGGAGCATTGTGATGACAAAGTCCATGGAGCATTGTGATGACACGGTCATGGAACATTGTGATGACAAGAATTCTAGAGCATTGTGATGACAAGGGCCATGCAGCATTGTGATGGCAAGTGTCATGGAGCATTGCAATGAGAGGTTTCATTGTGAACCGTGATGAAATGGGGGATGGAATATTGTGATGAAACTGGTCCTGGAGCATTGAGATAACAAAAGCCATAGAGCACTGTGATGACAGCCATACTGGAGCATTGTGAAGAAAGGGGCCATCGGCAATTGTAATGACAATAGAGAAATGTGACGAAAATGGTCAGCGAGCATAGTGATTAAAGTGGTCATTGAGAATTGTTATGAAAAGCGACATAGAGCATTGTGATGACAAAGGGCATGGAGAACTGTGATGACCAGGGTCATGTAGCATTGTGATGACACGGTCATGGATCATTGTGATGACAAGAATTCTGGAGCATTGTGATGACAAGGGCCATGGAGCTTTGTGATGACAAGTGTCACGGAGCATAGTAATGAAAGGTTTCATTGTGCACCGTGATGACATGTGGAATGGAGTATTGTGATGAAACTGGTCCTGGAGCATTCTGATAACAAAAGCCATCGAGCATTGTGATGAAAGGCATGATGGAGCACTGTAAAGAAAGGGGCAATGGGGAATTGTAATGACAATAGAGAAATGTGCTGAAAATGGTCAGCGAGCATAGTGATTAAAGAGGTCTTTGAGAATTGTGATGAAAAGCGACATAGAACATTGTGATGACAAAGGTCATGGAGAACTGTGATGACCAGGGTCATGTAGCATTGTGATGACACGGTCATGGAACATTTTGATGACAAGAATTCTGGAGCATTGTGATGACAAGGGCCATGGAGCTTTGTGATGACACGGTCATGGAACTTTGTGATGACAAGAAATCTGGAGCATTGAGATGACAATGGCCATGGAGCATTGTGATGACACAGTTATAGAACATTGTGATGACAAGAATTCTGGAGCATTGTGATGACAAGGGCCATGGAGCATTGTGATGACAAGTGTCATGGAGCATTGTAATGAAAGGTTTCATTCTGCACCGTGATGACCTGTGGGATGGAGTATTGTGATGAAACTGGTCCTGAAGCATTCTGATAACAAAAGCCATGGAACATTGTCATGACAGGCATGATGGAGCATTGTAAAGAAAGGGGCAATGGGGAATTGTAATGACAATAGAGAAATGTGATGAAAATGGTCAGCAAGCATAGAGATTAAAGTGTTCTTTGAGAATTGTGATGAAAAGCGACATAGAGCATTGTGATGACAAAGGTCATGGAGAACTGTGATGACCAGTGTCATGTAGCTTTGTGATGACATGGTCATGGAACATTTTGATGAGAAGAATTATGGAGCATTGTGATGACACGGTCATGGAACATTCTGATGACAAGAATTCTGGAGCATTGTGATGCCAATGCCATGGAGAATTGTGATGACATGGTCATGGAACATTGTGATGACAAGAATTCTGGAGCACTGTGTTGACAAGGGCCTTGGAGCATTGTGATGACAAGTGTCATGGAGCATTGTAATGAAAGATTTCATTGTGCACCGTGATGACATGTGGGATGGAGTATTGTGATGAGACTGGTCCTGGAGCATTCTGATAACAAATGCCATGGAGCATTGTGATGACAGGCATCATGGAGCATTGTAAAGAAAGGGGCAATGGGGAATTGTAATGACAATAGAGAAATGTGAGGAAAATGGTCAGTGAGCATAGTGATTAAAGTGGTCTTTGAGAATTGTGATGAAAAGCGACATAGAGCATTGTGATGACAAAGGTCATGGAGAACTGTGATAATCAGGGTCATGTAGCATTGTGATGACACGGTCATGGAACATTTTGATGACTAGAATTCTGGAGCATTGTGATGACAAGGGCCATGGAGCATTGTGATGACAATGGCCATGGAGCATTGTGATGACACACTTATAGAACATTGTGATGACAAGAATTCTGGAGCATTGTGATGACAAGGGCCATGGAGCATTGTGATGACAAAGGTCATGGAGAACTGTGATGACCAGGGTCATGTAGCATTGTGGTGACACGGTCATGGAACATTGTGATGAGAAGAATTATGGAGCATTGTGATGACACGGTCATGGAACATTCTGATGACAAGAATTCTGGAGCATTGTGATGCCAATGCCATGGAGAATTGTGATGACATGGTCATGGAACATTGTGATGACAAGAATTCTGGAGCACTGTGTTGACAAGGGCCTTAGAGCATTGTGATGACAAGTGTCATGGAGCATTGTAATGAAAGGTTTCATTGTGCACCGTGATGATGTGTGGGATGGAGTATTGTGTTGAAACTGGTCCTGGAGCATTGTGATAACAAAAGCCATGGAGCATTGTGATGACAGGCATCATGGAGCATTGTAAAGAAAGGGGCAATGGGGAATTTTAATGACAATAGAAAAATGTGAGGAAAATGGTCTGCGAGCATAGTGATTAAAGTGGTCTTTGAGAATTGTGATGAAAAGCGACATAGAGCATTGTGATGACAAAGGTCATGGAGAACTGTGATAATCAGGGTCATGTAGCATTGTGATGACACGGTCATGGAACATTGTGATGACAAGAATTCTGGAGCATTGTGATGACACGGGCCATGGAGAATTGTGATGACATGGTCATGGAACATTGTAATGAAAAGAATTCTGGAGCATTGTTATGACAAGGGCCATGGAGCATTGTGATGACAAGTGTCATGGAGCATTGTAATGAAAGCTTTAATTGTGCACCGTGATGACAAGGGGGATGGAGTATTGTGATGAATCTGGTCCTGGAGCATTGCGATAACAAAAGCCATGGAGCATTGTGATGACAGGCATCATGGAGCATTGTGAAGATAGGGGCCATGGGGAATTGTAATGGCAATAGAGAAATGTGATGAAAATGGTCAGCGAGCATAGTGATTAAAGAGGTCATTTAGAATTGTGTTGAAAAGCGATATAGAGCATTGTGATGTCAAACGTCATGGAGAACTGTGATGACCAGGGTCATGTAGCATTGTGATGACACGGTCATGGAACATTGTGATGACAAGAATTATTGAGCATTGTGATGACACGGTCATGGAACATTGTGACTGCAAAAATTCTGGAGCATTCTGATAACAAGGGCCATAGAGAATTGTAATGAAAAGTTTCATTGTGCACTGTGGTGACAAGGGGGATGGAGTATTGTGATGAAATTGGTCCTGGAGCATTGTGATAATAAAAGCCATGGAGCATTGTGATGACAGGCATCATGGAGCATTGTGAAGAAAGGGGCCATGTGGAATTGTAATGACAATAGAGAAAGGTGATGAAAATTGTCAGCGAGCATAGTGATTAAAATGGTCATTGAGAATTGTGATGAAAAGCGACATAGAACATTGTGATGACAAAGGTCATGGAGAACTGTGATGACCAGGGTCATGTAGCATTGTGATGACACAGTCATGGAACATTTTGATGACAAGAATTCTGGAGCATTTTGATGGCAAAGGCCATTAAGCACTGTGATGACACGGTCATGGAACATTGTGATGACAATAATTCTGGAGCATTGTGATGACAAGGGCCATGGAGCATTGTGATGACAAGTGTCATGGAGCATTGTAATGAAAGGTTTCACTGTGCACCGTGATGACATGTGGGATGGAGTTTTGTGATGAAACTGGTCCTGGAGCATTCTGATAACAAAAGCCATGGAGCATTGTGATGACAGGCATGATGGAGCATTGTAAACAAAGGGGCAATGGGGAATTATAATGACAATAGAGAAATGTGATGAAAATGGTCAGCTAGCTTAGTGATTAAAGTGGTCATTTAGAATTGTGATGAAAAGCGACATAGAGCATTGTGATGACAAAGGTCATGGAGAACTGTGATGACCAGGGTCATGTAGCATTGTGATGACACGGTCATGGAACATTCTGATGAGAAGAATTATGGAGCACTGTGATGACACGGTCATGGAACATTGTGATGAAAAGAATTTTGGAGCATTGTGATGATAAGGGCCATGGGGCATTGTGATGACACGATCATGGAACATTGTGATGACAAGAATTCTGGAGCATTGTGATGACAAGGGCCATGGAGCATTGTGATGGCAAGTGTCATGGAGCATTGCAATGAGAGGTTTCATTGTGAACCGTGATGAAATGGGGGATGGAATATTGTGATGAAACTTGTCCTGGAGCATTGAGATAACAAAAGCCATAGAACACTGTGATGACAGCCATACTGGAGCATTGTGAAGAAAGGGGCCATGGGGAATTGTAATGACAATAGAGAAATGTGATGAAAATGGTCAGCGAGCATAGTGATTAAAGTGGTCATTGAGAATTGTGATGAAAAGCGACATAGAGCATTGTGATGACAAAGGTCATGGAGAACTGTGATGACCAGGGTCATGTAGCATTGTGATGACACGGTGATGGATCATTGTGATGACAAGAATTCGGGAGAATTTTGATGACAAGGGCCATGGAGCTTTGTGATGACAAGTGTCACGGAGCATAGTAATGAAAGGTTTCATTGTGCACCGTGATGACATGTGGAATGGAGTATTGTGATGAAACTGGTCCTGGAGCATTCTGATAACAAAAGAAATGGAGCATTGTGATGACAGGCATGACGGAGCACTGTAAAGAAAGGGGCCATGGGGAATTGTAATGACAATAGAGAAAGGTGATGAAAATGGTCAGCTAGCATAGTGATTAAAGTGGTCATTGAGAATTGTGATAACATCGTCATGGAACATTGGGATGACAAGAATTCTTGAGCATTGTGATGACAAGGGCCATGGAGCATTGTGATGAAACAGTCATGGAACACTGTGATGAAAAGAATTCTGGAGCATTGTGATGACAAGGGCCATGGAGCTTTGTGATGATACGGTCATGGAACATTGTGATGTCAAGAAATCTGGAGCATTCTGATGACACGGTCATGGAACATTGTGATGACAAGAATTCTGGAGCATTGTGATGACAAGTGTCATGGAGCATTCTGATGACAAGTGTCATGGAGCATTGTAATGAAAGGTTTCATTGTGCAAGGTGATGACATGTGGGATGGAGAATTTTGATGAAACTGGTACTGGAGCATTTTGATAACAAAAGCCATGGAGCATTTTGATGACAGGCATCATGGAGCCTTGTAAAGAAAGGGGCAATGGGGAATTGTAATGACAATAGAGAAATGTGAGGAAAATGGTCAGCGAGCATAGTGATTAAAGTTGTCTTTGAGAATTGTGATGAAAAGCGACATAGAGCATTGTGATGACAAAGGTCATGGAGAACTGTGATGACCAGGGTCATTTAGCATTGTGATGACACGGTCATGGAACATTGTGATAACAAGAATTCTGGAGCATTGTGATGACAAGAGCCATGGAGAATTGTGATGACATGGTCATGGAACATTGTGTTGACAAGAATTCTGGAGATTTGTGATGACAAGTGTCATGGAGCATTGTAATGAAAGGTTTCATTGTGCACCATGATGACATGTGGGATGGAGTATTGTGATGAAACTTGTCCTGGAGCATTCTGATAACAAAAGCCATGGAGCATTGTGATGACAGGCATGATGGAGCATAGTAAAGAAAGGGGCAATGGGGAATTGTAATGACAATAGAGAAATGTGATGAAAATGGTCAGCAAGCATAGTGATTAAAGTGTTTTTTGAGAATTGTGATGAAAAGCGACATAGAGCATTGTGATGACAAAGGTCATGGAGAACTGTGATGACCAGGGTCATTTAGCATTGTGATGACACGGTCATGGAACATTGTGATGACAATAATTCTGGAGCATTGTGATGACAAGGGCCATGGAGCATTGTGATGACAAGTGTCATGGAACATTGTAATGAGAGGTTTCATTGTGCACCGTGATGACGTGGGGGATGGAGTATTGTGATGAAACTGGTCCTGGAGCATTGTGATAACAAAAGCCCTGGAGCATTGTGATGACAGGCATCATGGAGCATTGTGAAGAAAGGGGCCATGGGGAATTGTAATGACAATAGAGAAATGTAATGAAAATGGTCAGCTAGCATAGTGATTAAAGTGGTCATTGAGAATTGTGATGAAAAGCGACATAGAGCATTGTGATGACAAAGGTCATGGAGAAATGTGATGACCAGGGTCATGTAGCATTGTGATGACACGGTCATGGAACATTGTGATGACAAGAATTCTGGAGCATTGTGATGACAAGGGCCATGGAGCATTGTGATGACACGGTCATGGAACATTGTGATGACAAGATTTATGGAGCATTGTGATGACAAGGCCATGGAGCATTCTGATGACACGGTCATGGAACATTGTGATGACAAGAATTCTGGAGCATTGTGATGAAAAGTGCCATGGAGAGTTGTGATGACATCCTCATGGAACATTGTGCTGAAAAGAATTCTGGAGCACTGTGTTGACAAGGGCCATGGAGCATTGTGATGAGAAGTGTCATGGAGCATTGTAATGAAAGGTTTCATTGTGCACCGTGATGACATGTGGGATGGAGTATTGTGATGAAACTGATCCTGGAGCATTCTGATAACAAAAGACATGTAGCATTGTGATGACAGGCATGATGGAGCATTGTAAAGAAAGGGGCCATGGGGAATTGTAATGACAATAGAGAATTGGGATGAAAATGGTCAGCGAGCATATTGATTAAAGTGGTCTTTGAGAATTGTGATAAAAAGCGTCATAGAGAATTGTGATGACAAAAGTCATGGAGAACTGTGATGACCACGGTAATGTAGCACTGTGAAGACAGGATCATGGAACATTGTGATGACAATAATTCTGGAGCATTGTGATGACACGGTCATGGAACATTGTGATGATAAGAATTCTGGTGCATTGTGATGACAAGGGCCATGGAGACTTGTGATGACACGGTCATGGAACATTGTGATGACAAGAATTCTAAAGCATTGTGATGACAAGGGCCATGGAGCATTGTGATGACACGGTAACGTAACATTATGATGACAAGAATTCTGGAGCATTGTGATGACAAGGGCCATGGAGCATTGTGATAACACGGTCATGGAACATTGTGATAAAAAGAATTCTGGAGCATTGTGATGACAAGGGCCATGGAGCATTGTGATGACAAGTGTCATGGAACATTGTAATGAGAGGTTTCATTGTGCACCGTGATGACATGGGGGATGGAGTATTGTGATGAAACTGGTCCTGGACCATGGTGATAACAAAAGCCATGGAGCATTGTGATGACAGGCATCATGGAGCATTGTGAAGAAAGGGGCCATGGGGAATTGTAATGACAATAGAGAAATGTGATGAAAATTGTCAGCGAGCATAGTGATTAAAGTGGTCATTGAGAATTGTGATGAAAAGCGACATAGAGCATTGTGATGACAAAGGTCATGAAGAACTGTGATGACCAGGGTCATGTAGCATTGTGATGTCACGGTCATGGAACATTGTGATGACAAGAATCCTGGAGCATTCTGATGACAAGGGCCATGGAGCATTGTGATGACACGGTCATGGAACATTGTGATGACAAGTAATCTGGAGCATTGTGATGACAAGGGCCATGGAGCATTGTGATGACACGGTCATGGAACATTGTGATGAAAAGAAATGTGGAGCATTGTGATGACACGGTCATGGAACATTGTGATGACAAGTAATCTGGAGCATTGTGATGACAAGGGCCATGGAGCATTGTGATGACACGGTCATGGAACATTGTGATGAGAAGAATTATGGAGCATTGTGATGACACGGCCATGGAACATTCTGATGACAAGAATTATGGAGCATTGTGATGCCAATGCCATGGAGAATTGTGATGACATGGTCATGGAACATTGTGATGACAAGAATTCTGGAGCATTGAGATGACAATGGCCATGGAGCATTGTGATGACACAGTTATAGAGCATTGTGATGACAAGAATTCTGGAGCATTGTGATGACAAGGGCCATGGAGCATTGTGATGACAAGTGTCATGGAGCATTGTAATGAAAGGTTACATTCTACACCGTGATGACCTGTGGGATGGAGTATTGTGATGAAACTGGTCCTGGAGCATTCTGATAACAAAAGCCATGGAACATTGTCATGACAGGCATGATGGAGCATTTTAAAGAAAGGGGCAATGGGGAATTGTAATGACAATAGAGAAATGTGATGAAAATGGTCAGCAAGCATAGAGATTAAAGTGTTCTTTGAGAATTGTGATGAAAAGCGACATAGAGCATTGTGATGACAAAGGTCATGGAGAACTGTGATGACCAGTGTCATGTAGCATTGTGATGACATGGTCATGGAACATTGTGATGAGAAGAATTATGGAGCATTGTGATGACACGGTCATGGAACATTCTGATGACAAGAATTCTGGAGCATTGTGATGCCAATGCCATGGAGAATTGTGTTGACATGGTCATGGAAATTTGTGATGACAAGAATTCTGGAGCACTGTGTTGACAAGTGCCTTGGAGCATTGTGATGACAAGTGTCATGGAGCATTGTAATGAAAGGTTTCCTTGTGCACCGTGATGACATGTGGGATGGAGTATTGTGATGAAACTGGTCCTGGAGCATTCTGATAACAAAAGCCGTGGAGCATTGTGATGACAGGCATCATGGAGCATTGTGAAGAAAGGGGCAATGGGGAATTGTAATGACAATAGAGAAATGTGATGAAAATGGTCAGCAAGCATAGTGATTAAAGTGGTCTTTGAGAATTGTGATGAAAAGCGTCATAGAGTATTGTGATGACAAAGGTCATGGAGAACTGTGATGACGAGGGTCATGTAGAATTGTGATGACACGGTCAAGGAACATTGTGATGAATAGAAATCTGGAGCATTGTGATGACAAGGGCCATGGAGCATTGTGATGACATGGTCATGGAACATTGTGATGACAAGTAATCTGGAGCATTGTTATGACAAGGGCCATGGAGCATTGTGATGACACGGTCATGGAACATTGTGATGACAAGAAATCTGGAGCATTGTGATGACAATGGCCATGGAACATTGTGATGACACGGTCATGGAACATTGTGATGACAAGAATTATTGAGCATTATGATGACATGGTCATGGAACATTGTGATGACAAGAATTCTGGAGCATTGTGATGACAAGGGCCATGGAGCATTGTGATGACACAGTTATAGAACATTGTGATGACAAGAATTCTGGAGCGTTGTGATGACAAGGGCCATGGAGCATTGTGATGACAAGTGTCATGGAGCATTGTAATGAAAGGTTACATTCTACACCGTGATGACCTGTGGGATGGAGTATTGTGATGAATCTGGTCCTGGAGCATTCTGATAACAAAAGCCATGGAACATTGTCATGACAGGCATGATGGAGCATTTTAAAGAAAGGGGCAATGGGGAATTGTAATGACAATAGAGAAATGTGATGAAAATGGTCAGCAAGCATAGAGATTAAAGTGTTCTTTGAGAATTGTGATGAAAAGCAACATAGAGCATTGTGATGACAAAGGTCATGGAGAACTGTGATGACCAGTGTCATGTAGCATTGTGATGACATGGTCATGGAACATTGTGATGAGGAGAATTATGGAGCATTGTGATGACACGGTCATGGAACATTCTGATGACAAGAATTCTGGAGCATTGTGATGCCAATGCCATGGAGAATTGTGTTGACATGGTCATGGAACTTTGTGATGACAAGAATTCTGGAGCACTGTGTTGACAAGGGCCTTGGAGCATTGTGATGACAAGTGTCATGGAGCATTGTAATGAAAGGTTTCCTTGTGCACCGTGATGACATGTGGGATGGAGTATTGTGATGAAACTGGTCCTGGAGCACTCTGATAACAAAAGCCATGGAGCATTGTGATGACAGGCATCATGGAGCATTGTGAAGAAAGGGGCAATGGGGAATTGTAATGACAATAGAGAAATATGATGAAAATGGTGAGCGAGCATAGTGATTAAAGTGGTCTTTGAGAATTGTGATGAAAAGCGTCTTAGAGCATTGTGATGACAAAGGTCATGGAGAACTGTGGTGACGAGGGTCATGTAGATTTGTGATGACACGGTGATGGAACATTGTGATGAAAAGAATTCTGGAGCATTGTGATGACAAATGCCATGGAGCAATGTGATGACACCGTCATGGAACATTGTGATGAAAAGAAATCTGGAGCATTGTGATGACAAGGGCCATGGAGCATTGTGATGACATGGTCATGGAACATTGTGATGACAAGTAATCTGGAGCATTGTGATGACAAGGGCCATGGAGCATTGTGATGACACAGTCATGGAACATTGTGATGACAAGAAATCTGGAGCATTGTGATGACAATGGCCATGGAACATTGTGATGACACGGTCATGGAACATTGTGATGACAAGAATTATTGAGCATTATGATGACATGGTCATGGAACATTGTGATGACAAGAATTCTGGAGCATTGTGATGACAAGGGCCATGGAGAATTGTAATGAAAGGTTTAATTGTGCACTGTGGTGACAAGGGGGATGGAGTATTGGGATGAAACTGGTCCTGGAGCATTGTGATAACAAAAGCCATGGAGCATTGTGATGACAGGCATCATGGAGCATTGTGAAGAAAGGGGCCATGTGGAATTGTAATGACAATAGAGAAATGTGATGAAAATGGTCAGCGAGCATAGTGATAAAAGTGGTCATTGAGAATTGTGATAACATGGTCATGGAACATTGGGATGACAAGAATTCTGGAGCATTGTGATGACAAGGGCCATGGAGCATTGTGATGACACGGTCATGGAACATTGTGATGACAAGAATTCTGGAGCATTGTGATGACAAGAATTCTTGAGCATTGTGATGACACGGTCATGGAACATTGTGATGACAAGAATTATGGAGCATTGTGATGACACGGTCATGGAACATTGTGATGACAAGAATTCTGGAGCATTGTGATGACAAGGGCCATGGAGCATTGTGATGACACAGTCATGGAACATTGTGATGACAAGAATTCTGGAGCATTGTGATGACAAGGGCCATGGAGCATTGTGATGACACGGTCATGGAACATTGTGATGACAAGAATTCTGGAGCATTGTGATGACAAGGGCCGTGGAGCTTTGTGATGACACGGTCATGGAACTTTGTGATGACAAGAAATCTGGAGCATTGAGATGACAAGGGCCATGGAGCATTGTGATGACAAGTGTCATGGAGCATTGTAATGAAAGATTTCATTGTGCAAGGTGATGACATAGGGGATGGAGTATTGTGATGAAACTGGTCCTGGAGCATTGTGATAACAAAGCCATGGAGCATTGTGATGAGAGGCATCATAGAGCATTCTGAAGAAAGGGGCCATGGGGAATTGTAATGGCAATAGATAAATGTGATGAAAATGGTCAGCGAGCATACTGATTAAAGTGGTCATTGAAAATTGTGATTAAAAGCGACATAGAACATTGTATTGATAAAGGTCATGGAGAACTGTGATGACCAGGGTCATGTAGCATTTTGATGACACGGTCACGGAACATTGTGATGAAAAGAATTCTGGAGCATTGTGATGAAAAGGGCCATGGAGCATTGTGATGACACGGTCATGGAAAATTTTGATGACAAGAAATCTGGAGCATTGTGATGACAAGGGCCATGGAGAATTGTGATGCCATGGTCTTGGAACATTGTGATGACAAGAATTCTGGAGCATTGTGATGACAAGTGTCATGGAGCATTGTAATGAAAGCTTTCATTGTGCACCGTGATGACAAGGGGGATGGAGTATTGTGATGAATCTGGTCCTGGAGCATTGTGATAACAAAAGCCATGGAGCATTGTGATGACAGGCATCATGGAGCATTGTGAAGATAGGGGCCCTGGGGAATTGTAATGACAATAGAGAAATGTGATTAAAATGGTCAGCGAGCATAGTGATTAAAGAGGTCATTTAGAATTGTGTTGAAAAGCGATATAGAGCATTGTGATGACAAAGGTCATGGAGAACTGTGATGACCAGGGTCATGTAGCATTGTGATGACACGGTCATGGAACATTGTGATGACACGGTCATGGAACATTGTGATTGCAAAAATTCTGGAGCATTATGATGACAAGGGCCATGGAGAATTGTAATGAAAGATTTCATTGTGCACTGTGGTGACAAGGGGGATGGAGTATTGTGATGAATTTGGTCCTGGAGCATTGTGATAATAAAAGCCATGGAGCATTGTGATGACAGGCATCATGGAGCATTGTGAAGAAAGGGGTCATGTGGAATTGTAATGACAATAGAGAAAGGTGATGAAAATTGTCAGCGAGCATAGTGATTAAAATGGTCATTGAGAATTGTGATGAAAAGCGAAATAGAATATTGTGATGACAAAGGTCATGGAGAACTGTGATGACCAGGGTCATGTAGCATTGTGATGACACGGTCATGGAACATTTTGATGACAAGAATTCTGGAGCTTTGTGATGGCAAAGGCCATGGAGCATTGTGATGACACGGTCATGGAACATTGTAATGACAATAATTCTGGAGCATTGTGATGACAAGGGCCATGGAGCATTGTGATGAAAAGTTTCATGGAGCATTGTAATGAAAGGTTTCATTGTGCACCGTGATGACATTTGGGATGGAGTTTTGTGATGAAACTCGTCCTGGAGCATTCTGATAACAAAAGCCATGGAGCATTGTGATGACAGGCATGATGGAGCATTGTAAACAAAGGGGCAATGGGGAATTATAATGACCATAGAGAAATGTGATGAAAATGGTCAGCTAGCTTAGTGATTAAAGTGGTCATTTAGAATTGTGATGAAAAGCGACATAGAGCATTGTGATGACAAAGGTCATGGAGAACTGTGATGACCAGGGTCATGTAGCATTGTGATGACACGGTCATGGAACATTGTGATGAGAAGAATTATGGAGCATTGTGATGACACGGTCATGTAACATTGTGATGACAAGAATTCTGGAGCATTGTGATGACAAAGTCCATGGAGCATTGTGATGACACGGTCATGGAACATTGTGATGACAAGAATTCTAGAGCATTGTGATGACAAGGGCCATGCAGCATTGTGATGGCAAGTGTCATGGAGCATTGCAATGAGAGGTTTCATTGTGAACCGTGATGAAATAGGGGATGGAATATTGTGATGAAACTGGTCCTGGAGCATTGAGATAACAAAAGCCATAGAGCACTGTGATGACAGCCATACTGGAGCATTGTGAAGAAAGGGGCCATCGGCAATTGTAATGACAATAGAGAAATGTGACGAAAATGGTCAGCGAGCATAGTGATTAAAGTGGTCATTGAGAATTGTGATGAAAAGCGACATAGAGCATTGTGATGACAAAGGGCATGGAGAACTGTGATGACCAGGGTCATGTAGCATTGTGATGACACGGTCATGGATCATTGTGATGACAAGAATTCTGGAGCATTGTGATGACAAGGGCCATGGAGCTTTGTGATGACAAGTGTCACGGAGCATAGTAATGAAAGGTTTCATTGTGCACCGTGATGACATGTGGAATGGAGTATTGTGCTGAAACTGGTCCTGGAGCATTCTGATAACAAAAGCCATCGAGCATTGTGATGAAAGGCATGATGGAGCACTGTAAAGAAAGGGGCAATGGGGAATTGTAATGACAATAGAGAAATGTGATGAAAATGGTCAGCGAGCATAGTGATTAAAGTGGTCTTTGAGAATTGTGATGAAAAGCGACATAGAACATTGTGATGACAAAGGTCATGGGGAACTGTGATGACCAGGGTCATGTAGCATTGTGATGACACGGTCATGGAACATTTTGATGACAAGAATTCTGGAGCATTGTGATGACAAGGGCCATGGAGCTTTGTGATGACACGGTCATGGAACTTTGTGATGACAAGAAATCTGGAGCATTGAGATGACAATGGCCATGGAGCATTGTGATGACACAGTTATAGAACATTGTGATGACAAGAATTCTGGAGCATTGTGATGACAAGGGCCATGGAGCATTGTGATGACAAGTGTCATGGAGCATTGTAATGAAAGGTTTCATTCTGCACCGTGATGACCTGTGGGATGGAGTATTGTGATGAAACTGGTCCTGAAGCATTCTGATAACAAAAGCCATGGAACATTGTCATGACAGGCATGATGGAGCATTTTAAAGAAAGGGGCAATGGGGAATTGTAATGACAATAGAGAAATGTGATGAAAATGGTCAGCAAGCATAGAGATTAAAGTGTTCTTTGAGAATTGTGATGAAAAGCGACATAGAGCATTGTGATGACAAAGGTCATGGAGAACTGTGATGACCAGTGTCATGTAGCATTGTGATGACATGGTCATGGAACATTTTGATGAGAAGAATTATGGAGCATTGTGATGACACGGTCATGGAACATTCTGATGACAAGAATTTTGGAGCATTGTGATGCCAATGCCATGGAGAATTGTGATGACATGGTCATGGAACATTGTGATGACAAGTATTCTGGAGCACTGTGTTGACAAGGGCCTTGGAGCATTGTGATGACAAGTGTCATGGAGCATAGTATTGAAAGGTTTCATTGTGCACCGTGATGACATGTGGGATGGAGTATTGTGATGAGACTGGTCCTGGAGCATTCTGATAACAAATGCCATGGAGCATTGTGATGACAGGCATCATGGAGCATTGTAAAGAAAGGGGCAATGGGGAATTGTAATGACAATAGAGAAATGTGAGTAAAATTGTCAGCGAGCATAGTGATGAAAGTGGTCTTTGAAAATTGTGATGAAAAGCGACATAGAGCATTGTGATGACAAAGGTCATGGAGAACTGTGATAATCAGGGTCATGTAGCATTGTGATGAAAAGAATTCTGGAGCATTGTTATGACAAGGGCCATGGAGCATTGTGATGACAAGTGTCATGGAGCATTGTAATGAAAGATTTCATTGTGCAAGGTGATGACATAGGGGATGGAGTATTGTGATGAAACTGGTCCTGGAGCATTGTGATAACAAAGCCATGGAGCATTGTGATGACAGGCATCATGGAGCATTCTGAAGAAAGGGGCCATGTGGAATTGTAATGACAATAGAGAAATGTGATGAAAATGGTCAGCGAGCATAGTGATAAAAGTGGTCATTGAGAATTGTGATAACATGGTCATGGAACATTGGGATGACAAGAATTCTGGAGCATTGTGATGACAAGGGCCGTGGAGCTTTGTGATGACACGGTCATGGAACTTTGTGATGACAAGAAATCTGGAGCATTGAGATGACAAGGGCCATGGAGCATTGTGATGACAAGTGTCATGGAGCATTGTAATGAAAGATTTCATTGTGCAAGGTGATGACATAGGGGATGGAGTATTGTGATGAAACTGGTCCTGGAGCATTGTGATAACAAAGCCATGGAGCATTGTGATGACAGGCATCATAGAGCATTCTGAAGAAAGGGGCCATGGGGAATTGTAATGGCAATAGATAAATGTGATGAAAATGGTCAGCGAGCATACTGATTAAAGTGGTCATTGAAAATTGTGATGAAAAGCGACATAGAACATTGTATTGATAAAGGTCATGGAGAACTGTGATGACCAGGGTCATGTAGCATTTTGATGACACGGTCACGGAACATTGTGATGAAAAGAATTCTGGAGCATTGTGATGAAAAGGGCCATGGAACATTGTGATGACACGGTCATGGAAAATTTTGATGACAAGAAATCTGGAGCATTGTGATGACAAGGGCCATGGAGAATTGTGATGCCATGGTCTTGGAACATTGTGATGACAAGAATTCTGGAGCATTGTGATGACAAGTGTCATGGAGCATTGTAATGAAAGCTTTCATTGTGCACCGTGATGACAAGGGGGATGGAGTATTGTGATGAATCTGGTCCTGGAGCATTGTGATAACAAAAGCCATGGAGCATTGTGATGACAGGCATCATGGAGCATTGTGAAGATAGGGGCCCTGGGGAATTGTAATGACAATAGAGAAATGTGATTAAAATGGTCAGCGAGCATAGTGATTAAAGAGGTCATTTAGAATTGTGTTGAAAAGCGATATAGAGCATTGTGATGACAAAGGTCATGGAGAACTGTGATGACCAGGGTCATGTAGCATTGTGATGACACGGTCATGGAACATTGTGATGACACGGTCATGGAACATTGTGATTGCAAAAATTCTGGAGCATTATGATGACACGGGCCATGGAGAATTGTAATGAAAGATTTCATTGTGCACTGTGGTGACAAGGGGGATGGAGTATTGTGATGAATTTGGTCCTGGAGCATTGTGATAATAAAAGCCATGGAGCATTGTGATGACAGGCATCATGGAGCATTGTGAAGAAAGGGGTCATGTGGAATTGTAATGACAATAGAGAAAGGTGATGAAAATTGTCAGCGAGCATAGTGATTAAAATGGTCATTGAGAATTGTGATGAAAAGCGAAATAGAACATTGTGATGACAAAGGTCATGGAGAACTGTGATGACCAGGGTCATGTAGCATTGTGATGACACGGTCATGGAACATTTTGATGACAAGAATTCTGGAGCTTTGTGATGGCAAAGGCCATGGAGCATTGTGATGACACGGTCATGGAACATTGTAATGACAATAATTCTGGAACATTGTGATGACAAGGGCCATGGAGCATTGTGATGAAAAGTTTCATGGAGCATTGTAATGAAAGGTTTCATTGTGCACCGTGATGACATTTGGGATGGAGTTTTGTGATGAAACTCGTCCTGGAGCATTCTGATAACAAAAGCCATGGAGCATTGTGATGACAGGCATGATGGAGCATTGTAAACAAAGGGGCAATGGGGAATTATAATGACCATAGAGAAATGTGATGAAAATGGTCAGCTAGCTTAGTGATTAAAGTGGTCATTTAGAATTGTGATGAAAAGCGACATAGAGCATTGTGATGACAAAGGTCATGGAGAACTGTGATGACCAGGGTCATGTAGCATTGTGATGACACGGTCATGGAACATTGTGATGAGAAGAATTATGGAGCATTGTGATGACACGGTCATGTAACATTGTGATGACAAGAATTCTGGAGCATTGTGATGACAAGGGCCATGCAGCATTGTGATGGCAAGTGTCATGGAGCATTGCAATGAGAGGTTTCATTGTGAACCGTGATGAAATAGGGGATGGAATATTGTGATGAAACTGGTCCTGGAGCATTGAGATAACAAAAGCCATAGAGCACTGTGATGACAGCCATACTGGAGCATTGTGAAGAAAGGGGCCATCGGCAATTGTAATGACAATAGAGAAATGTGACGAAAATGGTCAGCGAGCATAGTGATTAAAGTGGTCATGGAACATTGTGATGAGAAGAATTATGGAGCATTGTGATGACAAAGGGCATGGAGAACTGTGATGACCAGGGTCATGTAGCATTGTGATGACACGGTCATGGATCATTGTGATGACAAGAATTCTGGAGCATTGTGATGACAAGGGCCATGGAGCTTTGTGATGACAAGTGTCACGGAGCATAGTAATGAAAGGTTTCATTGTGCACCGTGATGACATGTGGAATGGAGTATTGTGATGAAACTGGTCCTGGAGCATTCTGATAACAAAAGCCATCGAGCATTGTGATGAAAGGCATGATGGAGCACTGTAAAGAAAGGGGCAATGGGGAATTGTAATGACAATAGAGAAATGTGATGAAAATGGTCAGCGAGCATAGTGATTAAAGTGGTCTTTGAGAATTGTGATGAAAAGCGACATAGAACATTGTGATGACAAAGGTCATGGGGAACTCTGATGACCAGGGTCATGTAGCATTGTGATGACACGGTCATGGAACATTTTGATGACTAGAATTCTGGAGCATTGTGATGACAAGGGCCATGGAGCATTGTGATGACACGGTCATGGAACATTGTGATGACAAGAAATCTGGAGCATTGTGATGACAATGGCCATGGAACATTGTGATGACACGGTCATGGAACATTGTGATGACAAGAATTATTGAGCATTATGATGACATGGTCATGGAACATTGTGATGACAAGAATTCTGGAGCATTGTGATGACAAGGGCCATGGAGAATTGTAATGAAAGGTTTCATTGTGCACTGTGGTGACAAGGGGGATGGAGTATTGTGATGAAACTGGTCCTGGAGCATTGTGATAACAAAAGCCATGGAGCATTGTGATGACAGGCATCATGGAGCATTGTGAAGAAAGGGGCCATGTGGAATTGTAATGACAATAGAGAAATGTGATGAAAATGGTCAGCGAGCCTAGTGATAAAAGTGGTCATTGAGAATTGTGATAACATGGTCATGGATCATTGGGATGACAAGAATTCTGGAGCATTGTGATGACAAGGGCCATGGAGCATTGTGATGACACGGTCATGGAACATTGTGATGACAAGAATTCTGGAGCATTGTGATGCCAAGGGCCGTGGAGCTTTGTGATGACACGGTCATGGAAATTTGTGATGACAAGAAAACTGGAGCATTGAGATGACAATGGCCATGGAGCATTGTGATGACACAGTTATAGAACATTGTGATGACAAGAATTCTGGAGCATTGTGATGACAAGGGCCATGGAGCATTGTGATGACAAGTGTCATGGAGCATTGTAATGAAAGGTTACATTCTACACCGTGATGACTTGTGGGATGGAGTATTGTGATGAAACTGGTCCTGGAGCATTCTGATAACAAGAGCCATGGAACATTGTCATGACAGGCATGATGGAGCATTTTAAAGAAAGGGGCAATGGGGAATTGTAATGACAATAGAGAAATGTGATGAAAATGGTCAGCAAGCATAGAGATTAAAGTGTTCTTTGAGAATTGTGATGAAAAGCAACATAGAGCATTGTGATGACAAAGGTAATGGAGAACTGTGATGACCAGTGTCATGTAGCATTGTGATGACATGTTCATGGAACATTGTGATGAGAAGAATTATGGAGCATTGTGATGACACGGTCATGGAACATTCTGACGACAAGAATTCTGGAGCATTGTGATGCCAATGCCATGGAGAATTGTGTTGACATGGTCATGGAACATTGTGATGAAAAGAATTCTGGAGCATTGTGATGACAAGTGTCATGGAGCATTGTAATGAAAGATTTCATTGTGCAAGGTGATGACATAGGGGATGGAGTATTGTGATGAAACTGGTCCTGGAGCATTGTGATAACAAAGCCATGGAGCATTGTGATGACAGGCATCATGGAGCATTGTGAAGAAAGGGGCCATGGGGAATTGTAATGACAATAGAGAAATGTGATGAAAATGGTCAGCGAGCATAGTGATTAAAGTGGTCATTGAGAATTGTGTTGAAAAGCGATATAGAGCATTGTGATGACAAACGTCATGGAGAACTGTGATGACCAGGGTCATGTAGCATTGTAAAGACAAGGTCATGGAACATTGTGATGACAAGAATTATTGAGCATTGTGATGACACGGTCATGGAACATTGTGATTGCAAGAATTCTGGATCATTGTGATGACCAGGCCATGGAGAATTGTAATGAAAGGTTTCATTGTGCACTGTGGTGACAAGGGGGATGGAGTATTGTGATGAAACTGGTCCTGGAGCATTGTGATAATAAAAGCCATGGAGCATTGTGATGACAGGCATCATGGAGCTTTGTGAAGAAAGGGGCCATGTGGAATTGTAATGACAATAGAGAAAGGTGATGAAAATTGTCAGAGAGCATAGTGATTAAAGTGGTCATTTAGAATTGTGATAACATCGTCATGGAACATTGGGATGACAAGAATTCTTGAGCATTGTGATGACAAGGGCCATGGAGCATTGTGATGACACAGTCATGGAATATTGTGATGACAAGAATTCTGGAGCATTGCGATGACAAGGGCTATGGAGCATTGTGATGACACGGTCATGGAACATTGTGATGACAAGAAATCAGGAGCATTGTGATGACAATGGCCATGGAGCATTGTGATGACAAGAATTCTGGAGCATTGTAATGACAATGGCCATGGAGAATTCTGATGACATGGTCATGGTACATTGTGATGACAAGAATTCTGGAGCATTGTGATGACAAGTGTCATGGAGCATTGTGATGACAAGTGTCATGGAGCATTGTAATGAAAGGTTTCATTGTGCACCGTGATGACATGTGGGATGGAGTATTGTGATGAAACTGGTCCTGGAGCATTTTGATAACAAAAGCCATGGAGCATTGTGATGACAGGCATCATGGAGCATTGCAAAGAAAGGGGCAATGGGGAATTGTAATGACAATAGAGAAATGTGAGGAAAATGGTCAGCGAGCATAGTGATTAAAGTGGTCTTTGAGAATTGTGATGAAAAGCGTCATAGAGCATTGTGATGACAAAGGTCATGGAGAAATCTGATAACCAGGGTCATGTAGCATTGTGATGACACGGTCATGGAACTTTGTGATGAAAAGAATTCTGGAGCATTGTGATGACAAATGCCATGGAGCAATATGATGACACCGTCATGGAACATTGTGATGAAAAGAATTCTGGAGCATTGTGATGACAAATGCCATGGAGCAATGTGATGACACCGTCATGGAACATTGTGATGAAAAGAAATCTGGAGCATTGTGATGACAAGGGCCATGGGGCATTGTGATGACACGATAATGGAACATTGTGATGAAAAGAAATCTGGAGCATTGTGATGACAAGGGCCATGGAGCATTGTGATGACATGGTCATGGAACATTGTGATGACAAGTAATCTGGAGCATTGTGATGACAAGGGCCATGGAGCATTGTGATGACACGGTCATGGAACATTGTGATGACAAGAAATCTGGAGCATTGTGATGACAATGGCCATGGAACATTGTGATGACACGGTCATGGAACATTGTGATGACAAGAATTATTGAGCATTATGATGACATGGTCATGGAACATTGTGATGACAAGAATTCTGGCGCATTGTGATGACAAGGGCCATGGAGAATTGTAATGAAAGGTTTCATTGTGCACTGTGGTGACAAGGGGGATGGAGTATTGTGATGAAACTGGTCCTGGAGCATTGTGATAACAAAAGCCATGGAGCATTGTGATGACAGGCATCATGGAGCATTGTGAAGAAAGGGGCCATGTGGAATTGTAATGACAATAGAGAAATGTGATGAAAATGGTCAGCGAGCCTAGTGATAAAAGTGGTCATTGAGAATTGTGATAACATGGTCATGGAACATTGGGATGACAAGAATTCTGGAGCATTGTGATGACAAGGGCCATGGAGCATTGTGATGACACGGTCATGGAACATTGTGATGACAAGAATTCTGGAGCATTGTGATGACAAGGGCCATGGAGCATTGTGATGACACGGTCATGGAACATTGTGATGACAAGAATTCTGGAGCATTGTGATGACAAGGGCCATGGAGCATTGTGATGACACGGTCATGGAACAATGTGATGACAAGAATTCTGGTGCATTGTGATGACAAGGGCCATGGAGAACTGTGATGACCAGTGTCATGTAGCATTGTGATGACATGGTCATGGAACATTGTGATGAGAAGAATTATGGAGCATTGTGATGACACGGTCATGGAACATTCTGATGACAAGAATTCTGGAGCATTGTGATGCCAATGCCATGGAGAATTGTGATGACATGGTCATGGAACATTGTGATGACAAGAATTCTGGATCACTGTGTTGACAAGGGCCTTGGAGCATTGTGATGACAAGTGTCATGGAGCATTGTAATGAAAGGTTTCATTGTGCAACGTGATGACATGTGGGATGGAGTATTGTGATGAGACTGGTCCTGGAGCATTCTGATAACAAATGCCATGGAGCATTGTGATGACAGGCATCATGGAGCATTGTAAAGAAAGGGGCCATGGGGAATTGTAATGACAATAGAGAAATGTGAGGAAAATGGTCAGCGAGCATAGTGATTAAAGTGGTCTTTGAGAATTGTGATGAAAAGCGACATAGAGCATTGTGATGACAAAGGTCATGGAGAACTGTGATAATCAGGGTCATGTAGCATTGTGATGACACGGTCATGGAACATTGTGACGACAAGAATTCTGGAGCATTGTGATGACACGGGCCATGGAGAATTGTGATGACATGGTCATGGAACATTGTGATGAAAAGAATTCTGGAGCATTGTTATGACAAGGGCCATGGAGCATTGTGATGACAAGTGTCATGGAGCATTGTAATGAAAGATTTCATTGTGCAAGGTGATGAAATAGGGGATGGAGTATTGTGATGAAACTGGTCCTGGAGCATTGTGATAACAAAGCCATGGAGCATTGTGATGCCAGGCATCATGGAGCATTCTGAAGAAAGGGGCCATGGGGAATTGTAATGACAATAGATAAATGTGATGAAAATGGTCAGCGAGCATACTGATTAAAGTGGTCATTGAAAATTGTGATGAAAAGCGACATAGAACATTGTATTGGTAAAGGTCATGGAGAACTGTGATGACCAGGGTCATGTAGCATTTTGATGACACGGTCACGGAACATTGTGATGAAAAGAATTCTGGAGCATTGTGATGAAAAGGGCCATGGAACATTGTGATGACACGGTCATGGAACATTTTGATGACAAGAAATCTGGAGCATTGTGATGACAAGGGCCATGGAGAATTGTGATGCCATGGTCTTGGAACATTGTGATGACAAGAATTCTGGAGCATTGTGATGACAAGTGTCATGGAGCATTGTAATGAAAGCTTTCATTGTGCACCGTGATGACAAGGGGGATGGAGTATTGTGATGAATCTGGTCCTGGAGCATTGTGATAACAAAATTCATGGAGCATTGTGATGACAGGCATCATGGAGCATTGTGAAGATAGGGGCCCTGGGGAATTGTAATGACAATAGAGAAATGTGATTAAAATGGTCAGCGAGCATAGTGATTAAAGAGGTCATTTAGAATTGTGTTGAAAAGCGATATAGAGCATTGTGATGACAAAGGTCATGGAGAACTGTGATGACCAGGAACATGTAGCATTGTGATGACAGGGTCATGGAACATTGTGATGACACGGTCATGGAACATTGTGATTGCAAAAATTCTGGAGCATTGTGATGACAAGGGCCATGGAGAATTGTAATGAAAGGTTTCATTGTGCACTGTGGTGACAAGGGGGATGGAGTATTGTGATGAATTTGGTCCTGGAGCATTGTGATAATAAAAGCCATGGAGCATTGTGATGACAGGCATCATGGAGCATTGTGAAGAAAGGGGCCATGTGGAATTGTAATGACAATAGAGAAAGGTGATGAAAATTGTCAGCGAGCATAGTGATTAAAATGGTCATTGAGAATTGTGATGAAAAGCGAAATAGAACATTGTGATGACAAAGGTCATGGAGAACTGTGATGACCAGGGTCATGTAGCATTGTGATGACACGGTCATGGAACATTTTGATGACAAGAATTCTGCAGCTTTGTGATGGCAAAGGCCATGGAGCATTGTGATGACACGGTCATGGAACATTGTAATGACAATAATTCTGGAGCATTGTGATGACAAGGGCCATGGAGCATTGTGATGAAAAGTTTCATGGAGCATTGTAATGAAAGGTTTCATTGTGCACCGTGATGACATTTGGGATGGAGTTTTGTGATGAAACTCGTCCTGGAGCATTCTGATAACAAAAGCCTTGGAGCATTGTGATGACAGGCATGATGGAGCATTGTAAACAAAGGGGCAATGGGGAATTATAATGACCATAGAGAAATGTGATGAAAATGGTCAGCTAGCTTAGTGATTAAAGTGGTCATTTAGAATTGTGATGAAAAGCGACATAGAGCATTGTGATGACAAAGGTCATGGAGAACTGTGATGACCAGGGTCATGTAGCATTGTGATGACACGGTCATGGAACATTGTGATGAGAAGAATTATGGAGCATTGTGATGACACGGTCATGGAACATTGTGATGACAAGAATTCTGGAGCATTGTGATGACAAAGTCCATGGAGCATTGTGATGACACGGTCATGGAACATTGTGATGACAAGAATTCTAGAGCATTGTGATGACAAGGGCCATGCAGCATTGTGATGGCAAGTGTCATGGAGCATTGCAATGAGAGGTTTCATTGTGAACCGTGATGAAATGGGGGATGGAATATTGTGATGAAACTGGTCCTGGAGCATTGAGATAACAAAAGCCATAGAGCACTGTGATGACAGCCATACTGGAGCATTGTGAAGAAAGGGGCCATCGGCAATTGTAATGACAATAGAGAAATGTGACGAAAATGGTCAGCGAGCATAGTGATTAAAGTGGTCATTGAGAATTGTTATGAAAAGCGACATAGAGCATTGTGATGACAAAGGGCATGGAGAACTGTGATGACCAGGGTCATGTAGCATTGTGATGACACGGTCATGGATCATTGTGATGACAAGAATTCTGGAGCATTGTGATGACAAGGGCCATGGAGCTTTGTGATGACAAGTGTCACGGAGCATAGTAATGAAAGGTTTCATTGTGCACCGTGATGACATGTGGAATGGAGTATTGTGATGAAACTGGTCCTGGAGCATTCTGATAACAAAAGCCATCGAGCATTGTGATGAAAGGCATGATGGAGCACTGTAAAGAAAGGGGCAATGGGGAATTGTAATGACAATAGAGAAATGTGCTGAAAATGGTCAGCGAGCATAGTGATTAAAGAGGTCTTTGAGAATTGTGATGAAAAGCGACATAGAACATTGTGATGACAAAGGTCATGGAGAACTGTGATGACCAGGGTCATGTAGCATTGTGATGACACGGTCATGGAACATTTTGATGACAAGAATTCTGGAGCATTGTGATGACAAGGGCCATGGAGCTTTGTGATGACACGGTCATGGAACTTTGTGATGACAAGAAATCTGGAGCATTGAGATGACAATGGCCATGGAGCATTGTGATGACACAGTTATAGAACATTGTGATGACAAGAATTCTGGAGCATTGTGATGACAAGGGCCATGGAGCATTGTGATGACAAGTGTCATGGAGCATTGTAATGAAAGGTTTCATTCTGCACCGTGATGACCTGTGGGATGGAGTATTGTGATGAAACTGGTCCTGAAGCATTCTGATAACAAAAGCCATGGAACATTGTCATGACAGGCATGATGGAGCATTGTAAAGAAAGGGGCAATGGGGAATTGTAATGACAATAGAGAAATGTGATGAAAATGGTCAGCAAGCATAGAGATTAAAGTGTTCTTTGAGAATTGTGATGAAAAGCGACATAGAGCATTGTGATGACAAAGGTCATGGAGAACTGTGATGACCAGTGTCATGTAGCTTTGTGATGACATGGTCATGGAACATTTTGATGAGAAGAATTATGGAGCATTGTGATGACACGGTCATGGAACATTCTGATGACAAGAATTCTGGAGCATTGTGATGCCAATGCCATGGAGAATTGTGATGACATGGTCATGGAACATTGTGATGACAAGAATTCTGGAGCACTGTGTTGACAAGGGCCTTGGAGCATTGTGATGACAAGTGTCATGGAGCATTGTAATGAAAGATTTCATTGTGCACCGTGATGACATGTGGGATGGAGTATTGTGATGAGACTGGTCCTGGAGCATTCTGATAACAAATGCCATGGAGCATTGTGATGACAGGCATCATGGAGCATTGTAAAGAAAGGGGCAATGGGGAATTGTAATGACAATAGAGAAATGTGAGGAAAATGGTCAGTGAGCATAGTGATTAAAGTGGTCTTTGAGAATTGTGATGAAAAGCGACATAGAGCATTGTGATGACAAAGGTCATGGAGAACTGTGATAATCAGGGTCATGTAGCATTGTGATGAAAAGAATTCTGGAGCATTGTTATGACAAGGGCCATGGAGCATTGTGATGACAAGTGTCATGGAGCATTGTAATGAAAGATTTCATTGTGCAAGGTGATGACATAGGGGATGCAGTATTGTGATGAAACTGGTCCTGGAGCATTGTGATAACAAAGCCATGGAGCATTGTGATGACAGGCATCATGGAGCATTCTGAAGAAAGAGGCCATGGGGAATTGTAATGACAATAGATAAATGTGATGAAAATGGTCAGCGAGCATACTGATTAAAGTGGTCATTGAAAATTGTGATGAAAAGCGACATAGAACATTGTATTGATAAAGGTCATGGAGAACTGTGATGACCAGGGTCATGTAGCATTTTGATGACACGGTCACGGAACATTGTGATGAAAAGAATTCTGGAGCATTGTGATGAAAAGGGCCATGGAACATTGTGATGACACGGTCATGGAACATTTTGATGACAAGAAATCTGGAGCATTGTGATGACAAGGGCCATAGAGCATTGTGATGACACGGTCATGGAACATTGTGATGACAAGAATTCTGGAGCATTGTGATGACAAGGGCCATGGAGAATTGTGATGCCATGGTCATGGAACATTGTGATGACAAGAATTCTGGAGCATTGTGATGACAAGTGTCATGGAGCATTGTAATGAAAGGTTTCATTGTGCACCGTGATGACAAGGGGGATGGAGTATTGTGATGAATCTGCTCCTGGAGCATTGTGATAACAAAAGCCTTGGAGCATTGTGATGACAGGCATCATGGAGCATTGTGAAGAAAGGGGCCATGGGGAATTGTAATGACAATAGAGAAATGTGATGAAAATGGTCAGCGAGCATAGTGATTAAAGTGGTCATTGAGAATTGTGTTGAAAAGCGATATAGAGCATTGTGATGACAAACGTCATGGAGAACTGTGATGACCAGGGTCAGATAGCATTGTGAAGACACGGTCATGGAACATTGTGATGACAAGAATTATTGAGCATTGTGATGACACGGTCATGGAACATTGTGATTGCAAGAATTCTGGAGCATTGTTATGACACGGGCCATGGAGAATTGTGATGACAGGGTCATGGAACATTGTGAAGACACGAATTCTGGAGCATTGTGATGACAAGTGTCATGGAGCATTGTAACGAGAGGTTTCATTGTGCACCGTGATGACATGTGGGATGGAGTATTGTGATGAAACTCGTCCTGGAGCATTGTGATAACTAAAGCCATGAAGCATTGTGATGACAGGCATCATGGAGCATTGTGAAGAAAGGGGAATTGGGAATTGTAATGACAATAGAGAAATGTGATGAAAATGGTCAGCGAGTATAATGATTAAAGTGGTCATTTAGAATTGGGATGAAAAGCGACATAGAGCATTGTGATGACAAAGGTCATGGAGAACTGTGATGACCAGGGTCATGTAGCATTGTGGTGACACGGTCATGGAACATTGTGATGAGAAGAATTATGGAGCATTGTGATGACACGGTCATGGAACATTCTGATGACAAGAATTCTGGAGCATTGTGATGCCAATGCCATGGAGAATTGTGATGACATGGTCATGGAACATTGTGATGACAAGAATTCTGGAGCACTGTGTTGACAAGGGCCTTAGAGCATTGTGATGACAAGTGTCATGGAGCATTGTAATGAAAGGTTTCATTGTGCACCGTGATGATGTGTGGGATGGAGTATTGTGTTGAAACTGGTCCTGGAGCATTGTGATAACAAAAGCCATGGAGCATTGTGATGACAGGCATCATGGAGCATTGTAAAGAAAGGGGCAATGGGGAATTTTAATGACAATAGAAAAATGTGAGGAAAATGGTCTGCGAGCATAGTGATTAAAGTGGTCTTTGAGAATTGTGATGAAAAGCGACATAGAGCATTGTGATGACAAAGGTCATGGAGAACTGTGATAATCAGGGTCATGTAGCATTGTGATGACACGGTCATGGAACATTGTGATGACAAGAATTCTGGAGCATTGTGATGACACGGGCCATGGAGAATTGTGATGACAAGTGTCATGGAGCATTGTAATGAAAGCTTTCATTGTGCACCGTGATGACAAGGGGGATGGAGTATTGTGATGAATCTGGTCCTGGAGCATTGCGATAACAAAAGCCATGGAGCATTGTGATGACAGGCATCATGGAGCATTCTGAAGATAGGGGCCATGGGGAATTGTAATGATAATAGAGAAATGTGATGAAAATGGTCAGCGAGCATAGTGATTAAAGAGGTCATTTAGAATTGTGTTGAAAAGCGATATAGAGCATTGTGATGTCAAACGTCATGGAGAACTGTGATGACCAGGGTCATGTAGCATTGTGATGACACGGTCATGGAACATTGTGATGACAAGAATTATTGAGCATTGTGATGACACGGTCATGGAACATTGTGATTGCAAAAATTCTGGAGCATTGTGATGACAAGGGCCATAGAGAATTGTAATGAAAGGTTTCATTGTGCACTGTGGTGACAAGGGGGATGGAGTATTGTGATGAAATTGGTCCTGGAGCATTGTGATAATAAAAGCCATGGAGCATTGTGATGACAGGCATCATGGAGCATTGTGAAGAAAGGGGCCATGTGGAATTGTAATGACAATAGAGAAAGGTGATGAAAATTGTCAGCGAGCATAGTGATTAAAATGGTCATTGAGAATTGTGATGAAAAGCGACATAGAACATTGTGATGACAAAGGTCATGGAGAACTGTGATGACCAGGGTCATGTAGCATTGTGATGACACAGTCATGGAACATTTTGATGACAAGAATTCTGGAGCATTGTGATGGCAAAGGCCATGAAGCACTGTGATGACACGGTCATGGAACATTGTGATGACAATAATTCTGGAGCATTGTGATGACAAGGGCCATGGAGCATTGTGATGACAAGTGTCATGGAGCATTGTAATGAAAGGTTTCACTGTGCACCGTGATGACATGTGGGATGGAGTTTTGTGATGAAACTGGTCCTGGAGCATTCTGATAACAAAAGCCATGGAGCATTGTGATGACAGGCATGATGGAGCATTGTAAACAAAGGGGCAATGGGGAATTGTAATGACAATAGAGAAATGTGATGAAAATGGTCAGCTAGCTTAGTGATTAAAGTGGTCATTTGGAATTGTGATGAAAAGCGACATAGAGCATTGTGATGACAAAGGTCATGGAGAACTGTGATGACCAGGGTCATGTAGCATTGTGATGACACGGTCATGGAACATTGTGATGAGAAGAATTATGGAGCACTGTGATGACACGGTCATGGAACATTGTGATGACAAGAATTCTGGAGCATTGTGATGACAAAGTCCATGGAGCATTGTGATGACACGGTCATGGAACATTGTGATGAAAAGAATTTTGGAGCATTGTGATGATAAGGGCCATGGGGCATTGTGATGACACGATCATGGAACATTGTGATGACAAGAATTCTGGAGCATTGTGATGACAAGGGCCATGGAGCATTGTGATGGCAAGTGTCATGGAGCATTGCAATGAGAGGTTTCATTGTGAACCGTGATGAAATGGGGGATGGAATATTGTGATGAAAGTGGTCCTGGAGCATTGAGATAACAAAAGCCATAGAGCACTGTGATGACAGCCATACTGGAGCATTGTGAAGAAAGGGGCCATGGGGAATTGTAATGACAATAGAAAAATGTGATGAAAATGGTCAGCGAGCATAGTGATTAAAGTGGTCATTGAGAATTGTGATGAAAAGCGACATAGAGCATTGTGATGACAAAGGTCATGGAGAACTGTGATGACCAGGGTCATGTAGCATTGTGATGACACGGTCATGGATCATTGTGATGACAAGAATTCGGGAGAATTGTGATGACAAGGGCCATAGAGCTTTGTGATGACAAGTGTCACGGAGCATAGTAATGAAAGGTTTCATTGTGCACCGTGATGACATGTGGAATGGAGTATTGTGATGAAACTGGTCCTGGAGCATTCTGATAACAAATGCAATGGAGCATTGTGATGACAGGCATCATGGAGCATTGTAAAGAAAGGGGCCATGGGGAATTGTAATGACAATAGAGAAAGGTGATGAAAATGGTCAGCTAGCATAGAGATTAAAGTGGTCATTGAGAATTGTGATAACATCGTCATGGAACATTGGGATGACAAGAATTCTTGAGCATTGTGATGACAAGGGCCATGGAGCATTGTGATGACACAGTCATGGAACATTATGATGAAAAGAATTCTGGAGCATTGTGATGACAAGGGCCATGGAGCTTTGTGATGATACGGTCATGGAACATTGTGATGTCAAGAAATCTGGAGCATTCTGATGACACGGTCATGGAACATTGTGATGACAAGAAATCTGGAGCATTGTGATGACAATGGCCATGGAGCATTGTGATGACAAGAATTCTGGAGCATTGTGATGACAAGTGTCATGGAGCATTGTGATGACAAGGGCCATGGAGCATTGTGATGACACGGTAATGGAACATTGTGATGACAAGAATTCTGGAGCATTGTGAAGACAAGGGCCATGGAGAATTGTGATGACATGGTCATGGAACATTGTGATGACAAGAATTCTGGAGCATTGTGATGACAAGGGCCATGGAGCATTGTGATGACAAGTGTCATGGAGCATTGTAACGAGAGGTTTCATTGTGCACCGTGATGACAAGGGGGATGGAGTATTGTGATGAAACTGGTGCTGGAGCATTGTGATAACAAAAGCCATGGAGCATTGTGATGACAGGCATCATGGAGCATTGTGAAGAAAGGGGAATGGGGAATTGTAATGACAATAGAGAAATGTGATGAAAATGGTCAGCGAGTGTAATGATTAAAGTGGTCATTTAGAATTGTGATGAAAAGCGACATAGAGCATTGTGATGACAAAGGTCATGGAGAACTGTGATGACCAGGGTCATGTAGCATTGTGATGACACGGTCATGGAACATTGTGATGAGAAGAATTATGGAGCATTGTGATGACACGGCCATGGAACATTCTGATGACAAGAATTCTGGAGCATTGTGATGCCAATGCCATGGAGAATTGTGATGACATGGTCATGGAACATTGTGATGACAAGAATTCTGGAGCACTGTGTTGACAAGGGCCATGGAGCATTGTGATGACAAGTGTCATGGAGCATTGTAATGAAAGGTTTAATTGTGCACCGTGATGACATGTGGGATGGAGTATTGTGATGAAACTGGTCCTGGAGCATTCTGATAACAAAAGCCATGGAGCATTGTGATAACAGGCATCATGGAGCATTGTAAAGAAAGGGGCAATGGGGAATTTTAATGACAATAGAGAAATGTGAGGAAAATGGTCAGCAAGCATAGTGATTAAAGTGGTCTTTTAGAATTGTGATGAAAAGCGACATAGAGCATTGTGATGACAAAGGTCATGGAGAACTGTGATAACCAGGGTCATGTAGCATTGTGATGACACGGTCATGGAACGTTGTGATGACAAGAATTCAGGAGCATTGTGATGACACGGGCCATGGAGAATTGTGATGACATGGTCATGGAACATTGTGATGAAAAGGATTCTGGAGCATTGTTATGACAAGGGCCATGGAGCATTGTGATGACAAGTGTCATGGAGCATTGTAATGAAAGATTTCATTGTGCAAGGTGATGACATAGGGGATGGAGTATTGTGATGAAACTGGTCCTGGAGCATTGTGATAACAAAGCCATGGAGCATTGTGATGACAGGCATCATGGAGCATTCTGAAGAAAGGGGCCATGGGGAATTGTAATGACAATAGATAAATGTGATGAAAATGGTCAGCGAGCATACTGATTAAAGTGGTCATTGAAAATTGTGATGAAAAGTGACATAGAACATTGTATTGATAAAGGTCATGGAGAACTGTGATGACCAGGGTCATGTAGAATTTGATGACACTGTCACGGAACATTGTGATGAAAAGAATTCTGGAGCATTGTGATGAAAAGGGCCATGGAACATTGTGATGACACGGTCATGGAACATTCTGATGACAAGAAATCTGGAGCATTGTGATGACAAGGGCCATAGAGCATTGTGATGACATGGTCATGGAACATTGTGATGACAAGAATTCTGGAGCATTGTGATGACAAGGGCCATGGAGAATTGTAATGAAAGGTTTCATTGGGCACTGTGGTGACAAGGGGGATGGAGTATAGTGATGAAACTGGTCCTGGAGCATTGTGATAATAAAAGCCATGGAGCATTGTGATGACAGGCATCATGGAGCTTTGTGAAGAAAGGGGCCATGTGGAATTGTAATGACAATAGAGAAAGGTGATGAAAATTGTGAGCGAGCATAGTGATTAAAGTGGTCATTGAGAATTGTGATAACATCGTCATGGAACATTGGGATGAGAAGAATTCTTGAGCATTGTGATGAGTAGGGCCATGGAGCATTGTGATGACACAGTCATGGAACATTGTGATGACAAGAATTCTGGAGCATTGTGATGACAAGGGCCATGGAGCTTTGTGATGACACGGTCATGGAACATTGTGATGACAAGAAATCTGGAGCATTGTGATGACAATGGCCATGGAGAATTCTGATGACATGGTCATGGTACATTGTGATGACAAGAATTCTGGAGCATTGTGATGACAAGTGTCATGGAGCATTGTGATGACAAGTGTCATGGAGCATTGTAATGAAAGGTTTCATTGTGCACCGTGATGACATGTGGGATGGAGTATTTTGATGAAACTGGTCCTGGAGCATTTTGATAACAAAAGCCATGGAGCATTGTGATGACAGGCATCATGGAGCATTGTAAAGAAAGGGGCAATGGGGAATGTTAATGACAATAGAGAAATGTGAGGAAAATGGTCAGCGAGCATAGTGATTAAAGTGGTCTTTTAGAATTGTGATGAAAAGCGACATAGAGCATTGTGATGACAAAGGTCATGGAGAACTGTGATAATCAGTGTCATGTAGCATTGTGATGACACGGTCATGGAACGTTGTGATGACAAGAATTCTGGAGCATTGTGATGACACGGGCCATGGAGAATTGTGATGACATGGTCATGGAACATTGTGATGAAAAGAATTCTGGAGCACTGTTATGACAAGGGCCATGGAGCATTGTGATGACAAGTGTCATGGAGCATTGTAATGAAAGGTTTCATTGTTCACCGTGATGACAAGGGGGATGGAGTATTGTGATGAATCTGGTCCTGGAGCATTGTGATAACAAAAGCCATGGAGCATTGTGATGACAGGCATCATGGAGCTTTGTGAAGAAACGGGCCATGTGGAATTGTAATGACAATAGAGAAAGGTGATGAAAATTGTGAGCGAGCATAGTGATTAAAGTGGTCATTGAGAATTGTGATAACATCGTCATGGAACATTGGAATGACAAGAATTCTTGAGCATTGTGATGACAAGGGCCATGGAGCATTGTGATGACAAGAATTCTGGAGCATTGTGATGACAAGGGCCATGGAGCTTTGTGATGACAATGTCATGGAACATTGTGATGTCAAGAAATCTGGAGCATTCTGATGACACGGTCATGGAACATTGTGATGACAAGAAATCTGGAGCATTGTGATGACAATGGCCATGGAGCATTGTGATGACAAGAATTCTGGAGCATTGTGATGACAATGGCCATGGAGAATTCTGATGACATGGTCATGGTACATTGTGATGACAAGAATTCTGGAGCATTGTGATGACAAGTGTCATGGAGCATTGTAATGAAAGGTTTCCTTGTGCACCGTGATGACATGTGGGATGGAGTACTGTGATGAAACTGGTCCTGGAGCATTCTGATAACAAAAGCCATGGAGCATTGTGATGACAGGCATCATGGAGCATTGTAAAGAAAGGGGCAATGGGGAATTTTAATGACAATAGAGAAATGTGAGGAAAATGGTCAGCGAGCATAGTGATTAAAGTGGTCTTTTAGAATTGTGATGAAAAGCGACATAGAGCATTGTGATGACAAAGGTCATGGAGAACTGTGATAACCAGGGTCATGTAGCATTGTGATGACACGGTCATGGAACGTTGTGATGACAAGAATTCAGGAGCATTGTGATGACACGGGCCATGGAGAATTGTGATGACATGGTCATGGAACATTGTGATGAAAAGGATTCTGGAGCATTGTTATGACAAGGGCCATGGAGCATTGTGATGACAAGTGTCATGGAGCATTGTAATGAAAGATTTCATTGTGCAAGGTGATGACATAGGGGATGGAGTATTGTGATGAAACTGGTCCTGGAGCATTGTGATAACAAAGCCATGGAGCATTGTGATGACAGGCATCATGGAGCATTCTGAAGAAAGGGGCCATGGGGAATTGTAATGACAATAGATAAATGTGATGAAAATGGTCAGCGAGCATACTGATTAAAGTGGTCATTGAAAATTGTGATGAAAAGTGACATAGAACATTGTATTGATAAAGGTCATGGAGAACTGTGATGACCAGGGTCATGTAGAATTTGATGACATGGTCACGGAACATTGTGATGACAAGAATTCTGGAGCATTGTGATGACAAAGGCCATGGAGAATTGTAATGAAAGGTTTCATTGGGCACTGTGGTGACAAGGGGGATGGAGTATTGTGATGAAACTGGTCCTGGAGCATTGTGATAATAAAAGCCATGGAGCATTGTGATGACAGGCATCATGGAGCTTTGTGAAGAAAGGGGCCATGTGGAATTGTAATGACAATAGAGAAAGGTGATGAAAATTGTGAGCGAGCATAGTGATTAAAGTGGTCATTGAGAATTGTGATAACATCGTCATGGAACATTGGGATGAGAAGAATTCTTGAGCATTGTGATGACTAGGGCCATGGAGCATTGTGATGACACAGTCATGGAACATTGTGATGACAAGAATTCTGGAGCATTGTGATGACAAGTGTCATGGAGTATTGTGATGACAAGTGTCATGGAGCATTGTAATGAAAGGTTTCATTGTGCACCGTGATGACATGTGGGATGGAGTATTGTGATGAAACCGGTCCTGGAGCATTTTGATAACAAAAGCCATGGAGCATTGTGATGACAGGCATCATGGAGCATTGTAAAGAAAGGGGCAATGGGGAATGTTAATGACAATAGAGAAATGTGAGGAAAATGGTCAGCGAGCATAGTGATTAAAGTGGTCTTTTAGAATTGTGATGAAAAGCGACATAGAGCATTGTGATGACAAAGGTCATGGAGAACTGTGATAATCAGTGTCATGTAGCATTGTGATGACACGGTCATGGAACGTTGTGATGACAAGAATTCTGGAGCATTGTGATGACACGGGCCATGGAGAATTGTGATGACATGGTCATGGAACATTGTGATGAAAAGAATTCTGGAGCACTGTTATGACAAGGGCCATGGAGCATTGTGATGACAAGTGTCATGGAGCATTGTAATGAAAGGTTTCATTGTTCACCGTGATGACAAGGGGGATGGAGTATTGTGATGAATCTGGTCCTGGAGCATTGTGATAACAAAAGCCATGGAGCATTGTGATGACAGGCATCATGGAGCTTTGTGAAGAAACGGGCCATGTGGAATTGTAATGACAATAGAGAAAGGTGATGAAAATTGTGAGCGAGCATAGTGATTAAAGTGGTCATTGAGAATTGTGATAACATCGTCATGGAACATTGGAATGACAAGAATTCTTGAGCATTGTGATGACAAGGGCCATGGAGAATTGTAATGAAAGGTTTCATTGGGCACTGTGGTGACAAGGGGGATGGAGTATTGTGATGAAACTGGTCCTGGAGCATTGTGATAATAAAAGCCATGGAGCATTGTGATGACAGGCATCATGGAGCTTTGTGAAGAAAGGGGCCATGTGGAATTGTAATGACAATAGAGAAAGGTGATGAAAATTGTGAGCGAGCATAGTGATTAAAGTGGTCATTGAGAATTGTGATAACATCGTCATGGAACATTGGGATGAGAAGAATTCTTGAGCATTGTGATGACTAGGGCCATGGAGCATTGTGATGACACAGTCATGGAACATTGTGATGACAAGAATTCTGGAGCATTGTGATGACAAGGGCCATGGAGCTTTGTGATGACACGGTCATGGAACATTGTGATGACAAGGAATCTAGAGCATTGTGATGACAATGGACATGGAGCATTGTGATGACAAGAAATCTGGAGCATTGTGATGACAATGGCCATGGAGAATTCTGATGACATGGTCATGGTACATTGTGATGACAAGAATTCTGGAGCATTGTGATGACAAGTGTCATGGAGTATTGTGATGACAAGTGTCATGGAGCATTGTAATGAAAGGTTTCATTGTGCACCGTGATGACATGTGGGATGGAGTATTGTGATGAAACTGGTCCTGGAGCATTTTGATAACAAAAGCCATGGAGCATTGTGATGACAGGCATCATGGAGCATTGTAAAGAAAGGGGCAATGGGGAATGTTAATGACAATAGAGAAATGTGAGGAAAATGGTCAGCGAGCATAGTGATTAAAGTGGTCTTTTAGAATTGTGATGAAAAGCGACATAGAGCATTGTGATGACAAAGGTCATGGAGAACTGTGATAATCAGTGTCATGTAGCATTGTGATGACACGGTCATGGAACGTTGTGATGACAAGAATTCTGGAGCATTGTGATGACACGGGCCATGGAGAATTGTGATGACATGGTCATGGAACATTGTGATGAAAAGAATTCTGGAGCATTGTTATGACAAGGGCCATGGAGCATTGTGATGACAAGTGTCATGGAGCATTGTAATGAAAGGTTTCATTGTTCACCGTGATGACAAGTGGGATGGAGTATTGTGATGAATCTGGTCCTGGAGCATTGTGATAACAAAAGCCATGGAGCATTGTGATGACAGGCATCATGGAGCTTTGTGAAGAAAGGGGCCATGTGGAATTGTAATGACAATAGAGAAAGGTGATGAAAATTGTGAGCGAGCATAGTGATTAAAGTGGTCATTGAGAATTGTGATAACATCGTCATGGAACATTGGAATGACAAGAATTCTAGAGCATTGTGATGACAAGGGCCATGGAGCATTGTGATGACAAGAATTCTGGAGCATTGTGATGACAAGGGCCATGGAGCTTTGTGATGACAATGTCATGGAACATTGTGATGTCAAGAAATCTGGAGCATTCTGATGACACAGTCATGGAACATTGTGATGACAAGAAATCTGGAGCATTGTGATGACAATGGCCATGGAGCATTGTGATGACAAGAATTCTGGAGCATTGTGATGACAATGGCCATGGAGAATTCTGATGACATGGTCATGGTACATTGTGATGACAAGAATTCTGGAGCATTGTGATGACAAGTGTCATGGAGCATTGTGATGACAAGTGTCATGGAGCATTGTAATGAAAGGTTTCATTGTGCACCGTGATGAAATGTGGGATGGAGAATTTTGATGAAACCGGTCCTGGAGCATTTTGATAACAAAAGCCATGGAGCATTTTGATGACAGGCATCATGGAGCATTGTAAAGAAAGGGGTAATGGGGAATTGTAATGACAATAGAGAAATGTGAGGAAAATGGTCAGCGAGCATAGTGATTAAAGTGGTCTTTTAGAATTGTGATGAAAAGCGACATAGAGCATTGTGATGACAAAGGTCATGGAGAACTGTGATAACCAGGGTCATGTAGCATTGTGATGACACGGTCATGGAACGTTGTGATGACAAGAATTCAGGAGCATTGTGATGACACGGGCCATGGAGAATTGTGATGACATGGTCATGGAACATTGTGATGAAAAGGATTCTGGAGCATTGTTATGACAAGGGCCATGGAGCATTGTGATGACAAGTGTCATGGAGCATTGTAATGAAAGATTTCATTGTGCAAGGTGATGACATAGGGGATGGAGTATTGTGATGAAACTGGTCCTGGAGCATTGTGATAACAAAGCCATGGAGCATTGTGATGACAGGCATCATGGAGCATTCTGAAGAAAGGGGCCATGGGGAATTGTAATGACAATAGATAAATGTGATGAAAATGGTCAGCGAGCATACTGATTAAAGTGGTCATTGAAAATTGTGATGAAAAGTGACATAGAACATTGTATTGATAAAGGTCATGGAGAACTGTGATGACCAGGGTCATGTAGAATTTGATGACACGGTCACGGAACATTGTGATGAAAAGAATTCTGGAGCATTGTGATGAAAAGGGCCATGGAACATTGTGATGACACGGTCATGGAACATTCTGATGACAAGAAATCTGGAGCATTGTGATGACAAGGGCCATAGAGCATTGTGATGACACGGTCATGGAACATTGTGATGACAAGAATTCTGGAGCATTGTGATGACAAGGGCCATGGAGAATTGTAATGAAAGGTTTCATTGGGCACTGTGGTGACAAGGGGGATGGAGTATAGTGATGAAACTGGTCCTGGAGCATTGTGATAATAAAAGCCATGGAGCATTGTGATGACAGGCATCATGGAGCTTTGTGAAGAAAGGGGCCATGTGGAATTGTAATGACAATAGAGAAAGGTGATGAAAATTGTGAGCGAGCACAGTGATTAAAGTGGTCATTGAGAATTGTGATAACATCGTCCTGGAACATTGGGATGAGAAGAATTCTTGAGCATTGTGATGACTAGGGCCATGGAGCATTGTGATGACACAGTCATGGAAGATTGTGATGACAAGAATTCTGGAGCATTGTGATGACAAGGGCCATGGAGCTTTGTGATGACACGGTCATGGAACATTGTGATTACAAGAAATCTGCAGCATTGTGATGACACGGTCATGGAACATTGTGATGACAAGAAATCTGGAGCATTGTGATGACAATGGACATGGAGCATTGTGATGACAAGAAATCTGGAGCATTGTGATGACAAGGGCCATGGAGCATTGTGATGACAAGAAATCTGCAGCATTGTGATGACACAGTCATGGAACATTGTGATGACAAGAATTCTGGAGCATTGTGATGACAAGGGCCATGGAGCATTGTGATCACACGGTCATGGAACATTGTGATGACAAGAAATCTGGAGCATTGTGATGACAAGTGTCATGGAGCATTGTGATGACAAGTGTCATGGAGCATTGTAATGAAAGGTTTCATTGTGCACCGTGATGACATGTGGGATGGAGTATTGTGATGAAACTGGTCCTGGAGCATTTTGATAACAAAAGCCATGGAGCATTGTGATGACAGGCATCATGGAGCATTGTAAAGAAAGGGGCAATGGGGAATGTTAATGACAATAGAGAAATGTGAGGAAAATGGTCAGCGAGCATAGTGATTAAAGTGGTCTTTTAGAATTGTGATGAAAAGCGACATAGAGCATTGTGATGACAAAGGTCATGGAGAACTGTGATAATCAGTGTCATGTAGCATTGTGATGACACGGTCATGGAACGTTGTGATGACAAGAATTCTGGAGCATTGTGATGACACGGGTCATGGAGATTTGTGATGACATGGTCATGGAACATTGTGATGAAAAGAATTCTGGAGCATTGTTATGACAAGGGCCATGGAGCATTGTGATGACAAGTGTCATGGAGCATTGTAATGAAAGGTTTCATTGTTCACTGTGATGACAAGGGGGATGGAGTATTGTGATGAATCTGGTCCTGGAGCATTGTGATAACAAAAGCCATGGAGCATTGTGATGACAGGCATCATGGAGCTTTGTGAAGAAAGGGGCCATGTGGAATTGTAATGACAATAGAGAAAGGTGATGAAAATTGTGAGCGAGCATAGTGATTAAAGTGGTCATTGAGAATTGTGATAACATCGTCATGGAACATTGGAATGACAAGAATTCTTGAGCATTGTGATGACAAGGGCCATGGAGCATTGGGATGACAAGAATTCTGGAGCATTGTGATGACAAGGGCCATGGAGCTTTGTGATGACAATGTCATGGAACATTGTGATGTCAAGAAATCTGGAGCATTCTGATGACACGGTCATGGAACATTGTGATGACAAGAAATCTGGAGCATTGTGATGACAATGGCCATGGAGCATTGTGATGACAAGAATTCTGGAGCACTGTGATGACAATGTCCATGGAGAATTCTGATGACATGGTCATGGTACATTGTGATGACAAGAATTCTGGAGCATTGTGATGACAAGTGTCTTGGAGTATTGTGATGACAAGTATCATGGAGCATTGTAATGAAAGGTTTCATTGTGCACCGTGATGACATGTGGGATGGAGAATTTTGATGAAACCGGTCCTGGAGCATTTTGATAACAAAAGCCATGGAGCATTTTGATGACAGGCATCATGGAGCATTGTAAAGAAAGGGGCAATGGGGAATTGTAATGACAATAGAGAAATGTGAGGAAAATGGTCAGCGAGCATAGTGATTAAAGTGGTCTTTTAGAATTGTGATGAAAAGCGACATAGAGCATTGTGATGACAAAGGTCATGGAGAACTGTGATAACCAGGGTCATGTAGCATTGTGATGACACGGTCATGGAACGTTGTGATGACAAGAATTCAGGAGCATTGTGATGACACGGGCCATGGAGAATTGTGATGACATGGTCATGGAACATTGTGATGAAAAGGATTCTGGAGCATTGTTATGACAAGGGCCATGGAGCATTGTGATGACAAGTGTCATGGAGCATTGTAATGAAAGATTTCATTGTGCAAGGTGATGACATAGGGGATGGAGTATTGTGATGAAACTGGTCCTGGAGCATTGTGATAACAAAGCCATGGATCATTGTGATGACAGGCATCATGGAGCATTCTGAAGAAAGGGGCCATGGGGAATTGTAATGACAATAGATAAATGTGATGAAAATGGTCAGCGAGCATACTGATTAAAGTGGTCATTGAAAATTGTGATGAAAAGTGACATAGAACATTGTATTGATAAAGGTCATGGAGAACTGTGATGACCAGGGTCATGTAGAATTTGATGACACGGTCACGGAACATTGTGATGAAAAGAATTCTGGAGCATTGTGATGAAAAGGGCCATGGAACATTGTGATGACACGGTCATGGAACATTCTGATGACAAGAAATCTGGAGCATTGTGATGACAAGGGCCATAGAGCATTGTGATGACACGGTCATGGAACATTGTGATGACAAGAATTCTGGAGCATTGTGATGACAAGGGCCATGGAGAATTGTAATGAAAGGTTTCATTGGGCACTGTGGTGACAAGGGGGATGGAGTATAGTGATGAAACTGGTCCTGGAGCATTGTGATAATAAAAGCCATGGAGCATTGTGATGACAGGCCTCATGGAGCTTTGTGAAGAAAGGGGCCATGTGGAAATGTAATGACAATAGAGAAAGGTGATGAAAATTGTGAGCGAGCACAGTGATTAAAGTGGTCATTGAGAATTGTGATAACATCGTCATGGAACATTGGGATGAGAAGAATTCTTGAGCATTGTGATGACTAGGGCCATGGAGCATTGTGATGACACAGTCATGGAACATTGTGATGACAAGAATTCTGGAGCATTGTGATGACAAGGGCCATGGAGCTTTGTGATGACACGGTCATGGAACATTGTGATTACAAGAAATCTGCAGCATTGTGATGACACGGTCATGGAACATTGTGATGACAAGAAATCTGGAGCATTGTGATGACAATGGACATGGAGCTTTGTGATGACAAGAAATCTGGAGCATTGTGATGACAAGGGCTATGGAGCATTGTGATGACAAGAAATCTGCAGCATTGTGATGACACAGTCATGGAACATTGTGATGACAAGAATTCTGGAGCATTGTGATGACAAGGGCCATGGAGCATTGTGATCACACGGTCATGGAACATTGTGATGACAAGAAATCTGGAGCATTGTGATGACAAGTGTCATGGAGCATTGTGATGACAAGTGTCATGGAGCATTGTAATGAAAGGTTTCATTGTGCACCGTGATGACATGTGGGATGGAGTATTGTGATGAAACTGGTCCTGGAGCATTTTGATAACAAAAGCCATGGAGCATTGTGATGACAGGCATCATGGAGCATTGTAAAGAAAGGGGCAATGGGGAATGTTAATGACAATAGAGAAATGTGAGGAAAATGGTCAGCGAGCATAGTGATTAAAGTGGTCTTTTAGAATTGTGATGAAAAGCGACATAGAGCATTGTGATGACAAAGGTCATGGAGAACTGTGATAATCAGTGTCATGTAGCATTGTGATGACACGGTCATGGAACGTTGTGATGACAAGAATTCTGGAGCATTGTGATGACACGGGCCATGGAGATTTGTGATGACATGGTCATGGAACATTGTGATGAAAAGAATTCTGGAGCATTGTTATGACAAGGGCCATGGAGCATTGTGATGACAAGTGTCATGGAGCATTGTAATGAAAGGTTTCATTGTTCACTGTGATGACAAGGGGGATGGAGTATTGTGATGAATCTGGTCCTGGAGCATTGTGATAACAAAAGCCATGGAGCATTGTGATGACAGGCATCATGGAGCTTTGTGAAGAAAGGGGCCATGTGGAATTGTAATGACAATAGAGAAAGGTGATGAAAATTGTGAGCGAGCATAGTGATTAAAGTGGTCATTGAGAATTGTGATAACATCGTCATGGAACATTGGAATGACAAGAATTCTTGAGCATTGTGATGACAAGGGCCATGGAGCATTCTGATGACAAGAATTCTGGAGCATTGTGATGACAAGGGCCATGGAGCTTTGTGATGACAATGTCATGGAACATTGTGATGTCAAGAAATCTGGAGCATTCTGATGACACGGTCATGGAACATTGTGATGACAAGAAATCTGGAGCATTGTGATGACAATGGCCATGGAGCATTGTGATGACAAGAATTCTGGAGCATTGTGATGACAATGGCCATGGAGAATTCTGATGACATGGTCATGGTACATTGTGATGACAAGAATTCTGGAGCATTGTGATGACAAGTGTCATGGAGCATTGTGATGACAAGTGTCATGGAGCATTGTAATGAAAGGTTTCATTGTGCACCGTGATGAAATGTGGGATGGAGAATTTTGATGAAACCGGTCCTGGAGCATTTTGATAACAAAAGCCATGGAGCATTTTGATGACAGGCATCATGGAGCATTGTAAAGAAAGGCACAATGGGGAATTGTAATGACAATAGAGAAATGTGATGAAAATGGTCAGCAAGCAAAGTGATTAAAGTGGTCATTTAGAATTGTGATGAAAAGCGACATAGAGCATTGTAATGACAAAGGTCATGGAAAACTGTGATGACCAGGGTCATGTAGCATAGTGATGACACGGTCACGGAACTTTGTGATGAAAAGAATTCTGGAGCATTGTGATGAAAAGGGCCATGGAACATTGTGATGACAAGAATTTTAAAGCATTGTGATGACAAGGGCCATGGAGCATTGTGATGACGCGGTAACGGAACATTGTGATGGCAAGAATTCTGGAGCATTGTGATGACAAGGGCCATGGAGAAATGTGATGACATGGTCATGGAATATTGTGATGACAAGAATTCTGGGGCATTGTGATGACAAGTGTCATGGAGCATTGTAATGAAAGGTTTCATTGTGCACCGTGATGACATGTGGGATGGAATATTGTGATGAAACTGGTCCTGGAGCATTCTGATAACAAAAGCCATGGAGCATTGTGATGACAGGCATCATGGAGCATTTTAAAGAAGGGGGCAATGGGGAATTGTGATGACAATAGAGAAATGGGATGACAATGGTCAGCGAGCATAGTGATTAAAGTGGTCTTTGAGAATTGTGATGAAAAGCGACATAGAGCATTGTGATGACAAAGGTCATGGAGAACTGTGATGACCAGGGTCATGGAACATTGTGATGACACGGTCATGGGACATTGTGATGACAAGTATTCTGGAGCATTGTGATGACAAAGGCCATGGAGCATTGTGATGACACGGTCATGGAACATTGTGATGAAAAGAAATCTGGAGCAATTTGATGACCAGGGCCATGGGGCATTGTGATGACACGGTCATGGAACATTGTGGTGACAAGAATTCTGGATCATTGTGGTGACAAGGACCATGGAGCATTGTGATGACAAGTGTCATGGAGCATTGTAATGAAAGGTTTCACTGTGCTCCGTGATGACATGTGGGATGGAGTATTGTGATGAAACTGGTCCTGGAGCATTCTGATAACAAAGACATGGAGCATTGTGATGACAGGCATGATGTAGCATTGAAAAGAAAGGGGCAATGGGGAATTGTAATGACAATAGAGAAATGTGATGAAAATGGTCAGCGAGCATAGTGATTAAAGTGGTCTTTGAGAATTGTGATGAAAAGCGCCATAGAGCATTGTGATGACAAAGGTCATGGAGAACTGTGATGACTAGGGTCATGTAGCATTGTAATGACACGGTTATGGAACATTGTGATGAGAAGAATTATAGAGCATTGTGATGACACGGTCTTGGAACTTTGTGATGACAAGAATTCTGGAGAACTGTGTTGAAAATGGCCATGGAGCATTGTGATGACAAGTGTCATGGGGCATTGTAATGAAAGGTTTCACTGTGCACCGTGATGACATGTGGGATGGAATATTGTGATGAAACTTGTCCTGGAGCATTCTGATAACAAAAGCCATGGAGCATTGTGATGACAGGCATCACGGAGCATTGTTAAGAAAGGGGCAAAGGGGAATTGTAATGACAATAGAGAAATGGGATGAAAATGGTCAGCGAGCATAGTGATTAAAGTGGTCTTTGAGAATTGTGATGAAAAGCGACATACAGCATTGTGATGACAAAGTCATGGAGAACTGAGACGATCAGGGTCATGTAGCATTGTGATGACACGGTTATGGAACATTTTGATGACTAGAAATCTGGAGCATTGTGATGACAAGGGCCATGGAGAATTGTGATGCCATGGTCTTGGAACATTGTGATGAGAAGAATTCTGGAGCATTGTGATGACAAGTGTCATGCAGCATTGTAATGAAAGGTTTCATTGTGCACCGTGATGACATTTGGGATGGAGTTTTGTGATGAAACTAGTCCTGGAGCATTCTGATAACAAATGCCATGGAGCTTTGTGATGACAGGCATGATGGAGCATTGTAAACAAAGGGGAAATGGGGAATTATAATGACCATAGAGAAATGTGATGAAAATGGTCAGCTACCTTAGTGATTAAAGTGGTCATTTAGAATTGTGATGAAAAGCGACATAGAGCATTGTGATGACAAAGGTCATGGAGAATTATGATGACCAGGGTCATGTAGCATTGTGATGACACGGTCATGGAACATTGTGATGAGAAGAATTATGGAGCATTGTGATAACATCGTCATGGAACATTGGGATGACAAGCATTCTGGAGCATTGTGATGACAAGGGCCATGGAGCTTTGTGATGACACGGTCATGGAACATTGTGATGATAAGAAATCTGGAGCATTGTGATGACACGGTCATGGAACATTGTGATGACAAGAAATCTGGAGCATTGTGATGACAATGGCCATGGAGCATTCTGAGGATAACAATTCTGGAGCATTGTGAAGACAATGGCCATAGAAAATTGTGATGACATGGTCATGGACCGTGATGACAAGAATTCTGGAGCATTGTGATGACAAGTGTCATGGAGCATTGTAATGAAAGGTTTCATTGTGCAACGTGATCACATGTGGGATGGAGTATTGTGATGAAACTGGTCCTGGAGCATTGTGATAACAAAAGCCATTGAGCATTGTGATGACAGGCATCATGGAGCATTGTGAAGAAAGGGGTCATGGGGAATTGTAATGACAATAGAGAAATGTGATGAAAATGGTCAGCAAGCAAAGTGATTAAAGTGGTCATTTAGAATTGTCATGAAAAACTATATAGATCATTGTGATGACAAAGGTCATGGAGAACTGTGATGGCCAGGGTCATGTAGCATTGTGATGACACGGTCATGGAACATTGTGATGACAAGAATTCTGGAGCATTGTGATGACAAGAATTCTGGAGCATTGTGATGACATGGTTATGGAATATTGTGATGACAAGTATTCTGGAGCATTGTGATGATACGGTCATGGAACATTGTGATGACAAGAATTCTGGAGCATTGTGATGACAGGGGCCATGGAGCATTGTGATGACACGGTCATGGAACATTGTGATGACAAGAATTCTGGAGCATTGTGATGACAAGGGCCATGGAGCATTGTGATGACACGGTCATGGAACATTGTGATGACAAGAATTCTGGAGCATTGTGATGACAAGGGCCATGGAGCATTGTGATGACACGGTCATGGAACATTGTGATGACAAGAATTCTGGAGCATTGTGATGACAAGGGCCATGGAGCATTGTGATGACACGGTCATGGAACATTGTGATGACAAGAATTCTGGAGCATTGTGATGACAAGGGCCATGGAGCATTGTGATGACACGGTCATGGAACATTGTGATGACAAGAATTCTGGAGCATTGTGATGACAAGGGCCATGGAGCATTGTGATGACAAGTCTCATGGAGCATTGTAATAAAAGGTTTCATTGTGCACCGTGATGAAATGTGGGATGGAGTATTGTGATGAAACTGGTCCTGGAGCATTCTGATAACAAAAGCCATGGAGCATTGTGATGACAGGCATCATGGAGCATTGTGAAGAAAGGGGCCATGGGGAATTGTAATGACAATAGAGAAATGTGATGAAAATTGTCAGCGAGCATAGTGATTAAAGTGGTCTTTGAGAATTATGATGAAAAGTAACATAGAGCATTGTGATGGCAAAGGTCATGGAGAACTGTGATGACCAGGGTCAAGTAGAATTGTGATGACACAGTCATGGAACATTTTCATGACAAGAATTCTGGCGCATTGTGATGACAAGGGCCATGGAGCATTGTGATGACACGGTCATGGAACATTGTGATGACAATAATTCTGGAGCATTGTGATGACAAGTGCCATGGAGCATGGTAATGAAAGGTTTCATAGTGCACTGTGATGACAAGGGGGATGGAGTATAGTGATGAAACTGGTCCTGGAGCATTGTGATAACAAAAGCCATGGAGCATTGTGATGACAGGCATCATGGAGCATTGTGAAGAAAAAGGCCATGGGGAATTGTAATGACAATAGAGGAATTTGATGAAAATGGTCAGCGAGCATAGTTATTAAAATGGTCATTGAGAATTGTGATGAAAAGCGACATAGAGCATTGTGATGACAAAGGTCATGGAGAACTGTGATGACCAGGGTCATGTAGCATTGTGATGACACGGTCATGGAACATTGTGATGACAAGAATTCTGGAGCATTGTGATGACAAGGGCCATGGTGCATTGTGATGACACGGTCATGGAACATTGTGATGACAAGAATTCTGGAGCATTCTGATGACAAGGGCCACGGAGCATTGTGATGACACGGTCACGGAACATTGTGATGACAAGAAATCTAGAGCATTGTGATGACAAGGGCCATAGAGCATTGTGATGACACGGTCATGGAACATTGTGATGAAAAGAATTCTGGAGCAATGTGATGACAAGGGATATGGAGCATTGTGATGACATGGTCATGGAATATTGTGATGACAAGAATTCTGGAGCATTGTGATGACAAGTGCCATGGAGAATTGTGATGACACCGTCATGGAACATTGTGATGAAAAGAAATCTGGAGCATTGTGATGACAAGGGCCATGGGGCATTGTGATGACACGATCATGGAACATTGTGATGAAAAGAAATCTGGAGCATTGTGATGACAAGGGCCATGGAGCATTGTGATGACATGGTCATGGAACATTGTGATGACAAGTAATCTGGAGCATTGTGATGACAAGGGCCATGGAGCATTGTGATGACACGGTCATGGAACATTGTGATGACAAGAAATCTGGAGCATTGTGATGACAATGGCCATGGAACATTGTGATGACACGGTCATGGAACATTGTGATGACAAGAATTATTGAGCATTATGATGACATGGTCTTGGAACATTGTGATGACAAGAATTCTGGAGCATTGTGATGACAAGGGCCATGGAGAATTGTAATGAAAGGTTTCATTGTGCACTGTGGTGACAAGGGGGATGGAGTATTGTGATGAAACTGGTCCTGGAGCATTGTGATAACAAAAGCCATGGAGCATTGTGATGACAGGCATCATGGAGCATTGTGAAGAAAGGGGCCATGTGGAATTGTAATGACAATAGAGAAATGTGATGAAAATGGTCAGCGAGCCTAGTGATAAAAGTGGTCATTGAGAATTGTGATAACATGGTCATGGAACATTGGGATGACAAGAATTCTGGAGCATTGTGATGACAAGGGCCATGGAGCATTGTGATGACACGGTCATGGAACATTGTGATGACAAGAATTCTGGAGCATTGTGATGACAAGGGCCATGGAGCATTGTGATGACACGGTCATGGAACAATGTGATGACAAGAATTCTGGAGCATTGTGATGACATGGGCCATGGTGCATTGTGATGACACGTTCATGGAACTTTGTGATGACAAGCAATCTGGAGCATTGTGATGACAAGGGCCATGGAGAACTTTGATGACCAGTGTCATGTAGCATTGTGATGACATGGTCATGGAACATTGTGATGAGAAGAATTATGGAGCATTGTGATGACACGGTCATGGAACATTCTGATGACAAGAATTCTGGAGCATTGTGATGCCAATGCCATGGAGAATTGTGATGACATGGTCATGGAACATTGTGATGACAAGAATTCTGGATCACTGTGTTGACAAGGGCCATGGAGCATTGTGATGACAAGTGTCATGGAGCATTGTAATGAGAGGTTTCATTGTGCACCGTGATGACATGGGGGATGGAGTATTGTGATGAAACTGGTCCTGGAGCATAGTGATAACAAACGCCATGGAGCATTGTGATAACAGGCATCATGGAGCATTGTGAAGAAAAGGGCCATGGGGAATTGTAATGACAATAGACAAATGTGATGAAAATGGTCAGCGAGCATAGTGATTAAAGTGGTCATTGAGAATTGTAATGAAAAGCGACATAGAGCATTGTGATGACAAAGGTCATGAAGAACTGTGATGACCTGGGTCATGTAGCATTGTGATGTCACGGTCATGGAACATTGTGATGACAAGAATTCTGGAGCATTGTGATGACAAGTGCCATGGAGCATTGTGATGACACGGTCATGGAACATTGTGATAATAAGAATTCTAGAGCATTGTGATGACAAGGGCCATGGAGCATAGTGATGACAAGTGTCATGGAACATTGTGATGACAAGAAATCTGGAGCATTGTGATGACAATGGTCATGGAACATTGTGATGACAAGAATTCTGGAGCATTGTGATGACAAGGGCCATGGAGAATTGTAATGAAAGGTTTCATTGTGCACTGTGGTGACAAGGGGGATGGAGTATTGTGATGAAACTGGTCCTGGAGCATTGTGATAACAAAAGCCATGGAGCATTGTGATGACAGGCATCATGGAGCATTGTGAAGAAAGGGGCCATGTGGAATTGTAATGACAATAGAGAAATGTGATGAAAATGGTCAGCGAGCCTAGTGATAAAAGTGGTCATTGAGAATTCTGATAACATGGTCATGGAACATTGGGATGACAAGAATTCTGGAGCATTGTGATGACAAGGGCCATGGTGCATTGTGATGACACGGTCATGGAACATTGTGATGACAAGAATTCTGGAGCATTGTGATGACAAGGGCCGTGGAGCTTTGTGATGACACGGTCATGGAACTTTGTGATGACAAGAAATCTGGAGCATTGAGATGACAATGGCCATGGAGCATTGTGATGACACAGTTATAGAACATTGTGATGACAAGAATTCTGGAGCATTGTGATGACAAGGGCCATGGAGCATTGTGATGACAAGTGTCATGGAGCATTGTAATGAAAGGTTACATTCTACACCGTGATGACCTGTGGGATGGAGTATTGTGATGAAACTGGTCCTGGAGCATTCTGATAACAAGAGCCATGGAACATTGTCATGACAGGCATGATGGAGCATTTTAAAGAAAGGGGCAATGGGGAATTGTAATGACAATAGAGAAATGTGATGAAAATGGTCAGCAAGCATAGAGATTAAAGTGTTCTTTGAGAATTGTGATGAAAAGCAACATAGAGCATTGTGATGACAAAGGTCATGGAGAACTGTGATGACCAGTGTCATGTAGCATTGTGATGACATGGTCATGGAACATTGTGATGAGAAGAATTATGGAGCATTGTGATGACACGGTCATGGAACATTCTGATGACAAGAATTCTGGAGCATTGTGATGCCAATGCCATGGAGAATTGTGATGACATGGTCATGGAACATTGTGATGACAAGAATTCTGGAGCACTGTGTTGACAAGGGCCTTGGAGCATTGTGATGACAAGTGTCATGGAGCATTGTAATGAAAGGTTTCCTTGTGCACCGTGATGACATGTGGGATGGAGTATTGTGATGAGACTGGTCCTGGAGCATTCTGATAAAAATTCAATGGAGCATTGTGATGACAGGCATCATGGAGCATTGTAAAGAAAGGGGCAATGGGGAATTGTAATGACAATAGAGAAATGTGAAGAAAATGGTCAGCGAGCATAGTGATTAAAGTGGCCTTTGAGAATTGTGATGAAAAGCGACATAGAGCATTGTGATGACAAAGGTCATGGAGAACTGTGATAATCAGGGTCATGTAGCGTTGTGATGACACGGTCATGGAACATTGTGATGACAAGAATTATTGAGCATTGTGATGACACGGGCCATGGAGAATTGTGATGACATGGTCATGGAACATTGTGATGAAAAGAATTCTGGAGCATTGTGATGACACGGTCCATGGAGAATTGTGATGACATGGTCATGGAACATTGTGATGAAAAGAATTCTGGAGCATTGTTATGACAAGGGCCATGGAGCATTGTGATGACAAGTGTCATGGAGCATTGTAATGAAAGATTTCATTGTGCAAGGTGATGACATAGGGGATGGAGTATTGGATTGAATCTGGTCCTGGATCATTGTGATAACAAAGCCATGGAGCATTGTGATGACAGGCATCATGGAGCATTGTGAAGACAGGGGCCATGGGGAATTGTAATGACAATAGAGAAATGTGATGAAAATGGTCAGCGAGCATAGTGATTAATGTGGTCATTGAGAATTGTGTTGAAAAGCGATATAGAGCATTGTGATGACAAACGTCATGGAGAACTGTGATGACCAGGGTCATGTAGCATTGTAAAGACACGGTCATGGAACATTGTTATGACAAGAATTATTGAGCATTGTGATGACACGGTCATGGAACATTGTGATTGCAAGAATTCTGGATGATTGTGATGACCAGGCAATGGAGAATTTTAATGAAAGGTTTCATCGTGCACTGTGGTGACAAGGGGGATGGAGTATTGTGATGAAACTGGTCCTGGAGCATTGTGATAATAAAAGCCATGGAGCATTGTGATGACAGGCATCATGGAGCTTTGTGAAGAAAGGGGCCATGTGGAATTGTAATGACAATAGAGAAAGGTGATGAAAATTGTCAGCGAGCATAGTGATTAAAGTGGTCATTGAGAATTGAGATAACATCGTCATGGAACATTGGGATGACAAGAATTCTTGAGCATTGTGATGACAAGGGCCATGGAGCATTGTGATGACACAGTCATGGAACATTGTGATGACAAGAATTCTGGAGCATTGTGATGACAAGGGCCATGGAGCATTGTGATGACACGGTCATGGAACATTGTGATGACAAGAAATCTGGAGCATTGTGATGACAATGGCCATGGAGCATTGGAATGACAAGAATTCTGGAGCATTGTAATGACAATGGCCATGGAGAATTCTGATGACATGGTCATGGTACATTGTGATGACAAGAATTCTGGAGCATTGTGATGACAAGGGCCATGGAGCATTGTGATGACACGGTCATGGAACATTGTGATGACAATAATTCTGGAGCATTGTGATGACAAGTGCCATGGAGCATGGTAATGAAAGGTTTCATAGTGCACTGTGATGACAAGGGGGATGGAGTATAGTGATGAAACTGGTCCTGGAGCATTGTGATAACAAAAGCCATGGAGCATTGTGATGACAGGCATCATGGAGCATTGTGAAGAAAAAGGCCATGGGGAATTGTAATGACAATAGAGGAATGTGATGAAAATGGTCAGCGAGCATAGTGATTAAAATGGTCATTGAGAATTGTGATGAAATGCGACATAGAGCATTGTGATGACAAAGGTCATGGAGAACTGTGATGACCAGGGTCATGTAGCATTGTGATGACACGGTCATGGAACATTGTGATGACAAGAATTCTGGAGCATTGTGATGACAAGGGCCATGGTGCATTGTGATGACACGGTCATGGAACATTGTGATGACAAGATTTCTGGAGCATTCTGATGACAAGGGCCACGGAGCATTCTGATGACACGGTCATGGAACATTGTGATGAAAAGAATTCTGGAGCAATGTGATGACAAGGGATATGGAGCATTGTGATGACATGGTCATGGAATATTGTGATGACAAGAATTCTGGAGCATTGTGATGAGAAGTGCCATGGAGAATTGTGATGACACCGTCATGGAACATTGTGATGAAAAGAAATCTGGAGCATTGTGATGACAAGGGCCATGGGGCATTGTGATGACACGATCATGGAACATTGTGATGAAAAGAAATCTGGAGCATTGTGATGAAAAGGGCCATGGAGCATTGTGATGACATGGTCATGGAACATTGTGATGACAAGTAATCTGGAGCATTGTGATGACAAGGGCCATGGAGCATTGTGATGACATGGTCATGGAACATTGTGATGACAAGAAATCTGGAGCATTGTGATGACAATGGCCATGGAACATTGTGATGACACGGTCATGGAACATTGTGATGACAAGAATTATTGAGCATTATGATGACATGGTCATGGAACATTGTGATGACAAGAATTCTGGAGCATTGTGATGACAAGGGCAATGGAGAATTGTAATGAAAGGTTTCATTGTGCACTGTGGTGACAAGGGGGATGGAGTATTGTGATGAAACTGGTCCTGGAGCATTGTGATAACAAAAGCCATGGAGCATTGTGATGACAGGCATCATGGAGCATTGTGAAGAAAGGGGCCATGTAGAATTGTAATGACAATAGAGAAATGTGATGAAAATGGTCAGCGAGCCTAGTGATAAAAGTGGTCATTGAGAATTTTGATAACATGGTCATGGAACATTGGGATGACAAGAATTCTGGAGCATTGTGATGACAAGGGCCATGGAGCATTGTGATGACACGGTCATGGAACATTGTGATGACAAGAATTCTGGAGCATTGTGATGACAAGGGCCATGGAGCATTGTGATGACACGGTCATGGAACAATGTGATGACAAGAATTCTGGAGCATTGTGATGACATGGGCCATGGTGCATTGTGATGACACGTTCATGGAACTTTGTGATGACAAGCAATCTGGAGCATTGTGATTACAAGGGCCATGGAGAACTTTGATGACCAGTGTCATGTAGCATTGTGATGACATGGTCATGGAACATTGTGATGAGAAGAATTATGGAGCATTGTAATGACACGGTCATGGAACATTCTGATGACAAGAATTCTGGAGCATTGTGATGCCAATGCCATGGAGAATTGTGATGACATGGTCATGGAACATTGTGATGACAAGAATTCTGGATCACTGTGTTGAAAAGGGCCATGGAGCATTGTGATGACAAGTGTCATGGAGCATTGTAATGAGAGGTTTCATTGTGCACCGTGATGACATGGGGGATGGAGTATTGTGATGAAACTGGTCCTGGAGCATTGTGATAACAAACGCCATGGAGCATTGTGATAACAGGCATCATGGAGCATTGTGAAGAAAGGGGCCATGGGGAATTGTAATGACAATAGACAAATGTGATGAAAATGGTCAGCGAGCATAGTGATTAAAGTGGTCATTGAGAATTGTAATGAAAAGCGACATAGAGCATTGTGATGACAAAGGTCATGAAGAACTGTGATGACCTGGGTCATGTAGCATTGTGATGTCACGGTCATGGAATATTGTGATGACAAGAATTCTGGAGCATTGTGATGACAAGTGCCATGGAGCATTGTGATGACACGGTCATGGAACATTGTGATAATAAGAATTCTAGAGCATTGTGATGACAAGGGCCATGGAGCATAGTGAGGACAAGTGTCATGGAACATTGTGATGACAAGAAATCTGGAGCATTGTGATGACAATGGTCATGGAACATTGTGATGACAAGAATTCTGGAGCATTGTGATGACAAGGGCCATGGAGAATTGTAATGAAAGGTTTCATTGTGCACTGTGGTGACAAGGGGGATGGAGTATTGTGATGAAACTGGTCCTGGAGCATTGTGATAACAAAAGCCATGGAGCATTGTGATGACAGGCATCATGGAGCATTGTGAAGATAGGGGCCCTGGGGAATTGTAATGACAATAGAGAAATGGGATGAAAATGGTCAGCAAGCATAGAGATTAAAGTGTTCTTTGAGAATTGTGATGAAAAGCAACATAGAGCATTGTGATGACAAAGGTCATGGAGAACTGTGATGACCAGTGTCATGTAGCATTGTGATGACATGGTCATGGAACATTGTGATGAGAAGAATTATGGAGCATTGTGATGACACGGTCATGGAACATTCTGATGACAAGAATTCTGGAGCATTGTGATGCCAATGCCATGGAGAATTGTGATGACATGGTCATGGAACATTGTGATGACAAGAATTCTGGAGCACTGTGTTGACAAGGGCCTTGGAGCATTGTGATGACAAGTGTCATGGAGCATTGTAATGAAAGGTTTTCTTGTGCACCGTGATGACATGTGGGATGGAGTATTGTGATGAGACTGGTCCTGGAGCATTTTGATAACAAAAGCCATGGAGCATTGTGATGACAGGCATCATGGAGCATTGTAAAGAAAGGGGCAATGGGGAATGTTAATGACAATAGAGAAATATGAGGAAAATTGTCAGCGAGCATAGTGATTAAACTGGTCTTTTAGAATTGTGATGAAAAGCGACATAGAGCATTGTGATGACAAAGGTCATGGAGAACTGTGATAATCAGGGTCATGTAGCATTGTGATGACACGGTCATGGAACATTGTGATGACAAGAATTATTGAGCATTGTGATGACACGGGCCATGGAGAATTGTGATGACATGGTCATGGAACATTGTGATGAAAAGAATTCTGGAGCATTGTGATGACACTGGCCATGGAGAATTGTGATGACATGGTCATGGAACATTGTGATGAAAAGAATTCTGGAGCATTGTTATGACAAGGGCCATGGAGCATTGTGATGACAAGTGTCATGGAGCATTGTAATGAAAGATTTCATTGTGCAAGGTGATGACATAGGGGATGGAGTATTGTGATGAATCTGGTCCTGGATCATTGTGATAACAAAGCCATGGAGCATTGTGATGACAGGCATCATGGAGCATTGTGAAGACAGGGGCCATGGGGAATTGTAATGACAATAGAGAAATGTGATGAAAATGGTCAGCGAGCATAGTGATTAATGTGGTCATTGAGAATTGTGTTGAAAAGCGATATAGAGCATTGTGATGACAAACGTCATGGAGAACTGTGATGACCAGGGTCATGTAGCATTGTAAAGACACGATCATGGAACATTGTTATGACAATAATTATTGAGCATTGTGATGACACGGTCATGGAACATTGTGATTGCAAGAATTCTGGATCATTGTGATGACCAGGCCATGGAGAATTATAATGAAAGGTTTCATTGTGCACTGTGGTGACAAGGGGGATGGAGTATTGTGATGAAACTGGTCCTGGAGCATTGTGATAATAAAAGCAATGGAGCATTGTGATGACAGGCATCATGGAGCTTTGTGAAGAAAGGGGCCATGTGGAATTGTAATGACAATAGAGAAAGGTGATGAAAATTGTCAGCGAGCATAGTGATTAAAGTGGTCATTGAGAATTGAGATAACATCGTCATGGAACATTGGGATGACAAGAATTCTTGAGCATTGTGATGACAAGGGCCATGGAGCATTGTGATGACACAGTCATGGAACATTGTGATGACAAGAATTCTGGAGCATTGTGATGACAAGGGCCATGGAGCATTGTGATGACACGGTCATGGAACATTGTGATGACAAGAAATCTGGAACATTGTGATGACAATGGCCATGGAGCATTGTGATGACAAGAATTCTGGAGCATTGTAATGACAATGGCCATGGAGAATTCTGATGACATGGTCATGGTACATTGTGATGACAAGAATTCTGGAGCATTGTGATGACACGGTCATGGAACATTGTGATGAAAAGAATTATTGAGCATTATGATGACATGGTCATAGAACATTGTGATGACAAGAATTCTGGAGCATTTTGATGACAAGGGCCATGGAGAATTGTAATGAAAGGTTTCATTGTGCACTGTGGTGACAAGGGGGATGGAGTATTGTGATGAAACTGGTCCTGGAGCATTGTGATAACAAAAGCCATGGAGCATTGTGATGACAGGCATCATGGAGCATTGTGAAGAAAGGGGCCATGTGGAATTGTAATGACAATAGAGAAATGTGATGAAAATGGTCAGCGAGCATAGTGATAAAAGTGGTCATTGAGAATTGTGATAACATGGTCATGGAACATTGGGATGACAAGAATTCTTGAGCATTGTGATGACAAGGGCCATGGAGCATTGTGATGACACGGTCATGGAACATTGTGATGACAAGAATTCTGGAGCATTGTGATGACAAGGGCCGTGGATCTTTGTGATGACACGGTCATGGAACTTTGTGATGACAAAATCTGGAGCATTGAGATGACAATGGCCATGGATCATTGTGATGACACAGTTATAGAACATTGTGATGACAAGAATTCTGGAGCATTGTGATGACAAGGGCCATGGAGCATTGTGATGACAAGTGTCATGGAGCATTGTAATGAAAGGTTACATTCTACACCGTGATGACCTGTGGGATGGAGTATTGTGATGAAACTGGTCCTGGAGCATTCTGAAAACAAAAGCCATGGAACATTGTCATGACAGGCATGATGGAGCATTTTAAAGAAAGGGGCAATGGGGAATTGTAATGACAATAGAGAAATGTGATGAAAATGGTCAGCAAGCATAGAGATTAAAGTGTTCTTTGAGAATTGTGATGAAAAGCGACATAGAGCATTGTGATGACAAAGGTCATGGAGAACTGTGATGACCAGTGTCATGTAGCATTGTGATGACATGGTCATGGAACATTGTGATGAGAAGAATTATGGAGCATTGTGATGACACGGTCATGGAACATTCTGATGACAAGAATTCTGGAGCATTGTGATGCCAATGCCATGGAGAATTGTGTTGACATGGTCATGGAACTTTGTGATGACAAGAATTCTGGAGCACTGTGTTGACAAGGGCCTTGGAGCATTGTGATGACAAGTGTCATGGAGCATTGTAATGAAAGGTTTCCTTGTGCACCGTGATGACATGTGGGATGGAGTATTGTGATGAAACTGGTCCTGGAGCATTCTGATAACAAATGCCATGGAGCATTGTGATGACAGGCATCATGGAGCATTGTAAAGAAAGGGGCAATGGGGAATTGTAATGACAATAGAGAAATGTGAAGAAAATGGTCAGCGAGCATAGTGATTAAAGTGGCCTTTGAGAATTGTGATGAAAAGCGACATAGAGCATTGTGATGACAAAGGTCATGGAGAACTGTGATAATCAGGGTCATGTAGCATTGTGATGACACGGTCATGGAACATTGTGACGACCAGAATTCTGGAGCATTGTGATGACAAATGCCATGGAGCAATGTGATGACACCGTCATGGAACATTGTGATGAAAAGAAATCTGGAGCATTGTGATGACAAGGGCCATGGGGCATTGTGATGACACGATCATGGAACATTGTGATGAAAAGAAATCTGGAGCATTGTGATGACAAGGGCCATGGAGCATTGTGATGACATGGTCATGGAACATTGTGATGACAAGTAATCTGGAGCATTGTGTTGACAAGGGCCATGGAGCATTGTGATGACACGGTCATGGAACATTGTGATGACAAGAAATCTGGAGCATTGTGATGACAATGGCCATGGAACATTGTGATGACACGGTCATGGAACATTGTGATGACAAGAATTATTGAGCATTATGATGACATGGTCATGGAACATTGTGATGACAAGAATTCTGGAGCATTGTGATGAAAAGGGCCATGGAGAATTGTAATGAAAGGTTTCATTGTGCACTGTGGTGACAAGGGGGATGGAGTATTGTGATAAAACTGGTCCTGGAGCATTGTGATAACAAAAGCCATGGAGCATTGTGATGACAGGCATCATGGAGCATTGTGAAGAAAGGGGCCATGTGGAATTGTAATGACAATAGAGAAATGTGATGAAAATGGTCAGCGAGCCTAGTGATAAAAGTGGTCATTGAGAATTCTGATAACATGGTCATGGAACATTGGGATGACAAGAATTCTGGAGCATTGTGATGACAAGGGCCATGGAGCATTGTGATGACACGGTCATGGAACATTGTGATGACAAGAATTCTGGAGCATTGTGATGACATGGGCCAGGGTGCATTGTGATGACACGGTCATGGAACTTTGTGATGACAAGCAATCTGGAGCATTGTGATGACAAGGGCCATGGAGAACTGTGATGACCAGTGTCATGTAGCATTGTGATGACATGGTCCTGGAACATTGTGATGAGAAGAATTATGGAGCATTGTGATGACACGGTCATGGAACATTCTGATGACAAGAATTCTGGAGCATTGTGATGCCAATGCCATGGAGAATTGTGATGACATGGTCATGGAACATTGTGATGACAAGAATTCTGGAGCACTGTGTTGACAAGGGCCTTGGAGCATTGTGATGACAAGTGTCATGGAGCATTGTAATGAAAGGTTTCATTGTGCAACGTGATGACATGTGGGATGGAGTATTGTGATGAGACTGGTCCTGGAGCATTCTGATAACAAATGCCATGGAGCATTGTGATGACAGGCATCATGGAGCATTGTAAAGAAAGGGGCCATGGGGAATTGTAATGACAATAGAGAAATGAGAGGAAAATGGTCAGCGAGCATAGTGATTAAAGTGGTCTTTGAGAATTGTGATGAAAAGCGACATAGAGCATTGTGATGACAAAGGTCATGGAGAACTGTGATAATCAGGGTCATGTAGCATTGTGATGACACGGTCATGGAACATTGTGACGACAAGAATTCTGGAGCATTGTGATGACACGGGCCATGGAGAATTGTGATGACATGGTCATGGAACATTGTGATGAAAAGAATTCTGGAGCATTGTTATGACAAGGGCCATGGAGCATTGTGATGACAAGTGTCATGGAGCATTGTAATGAAAGATTTCATTGTGCAAGGTGATGACATAGGGGATGGAGTATTGTGATGAAACTGGTCCTGGAGCATTGTGATAACAAAGCCATGGAGCATTGTGATGACAGGCATCATGGAGCATTCTGAAGAAAGGGGCCATGGGGAATTGTAATGACAATAGATAAATGTGATGAAAATGGTCAGCGAGCATACTGATTAAAGTGGTCATTGAAAATTGTGATGAAAAGCGACATAGAACATTGTATTGATAAAGGTCATGGAGAACTGTGATGACCAGGGTCATGTAGCATTTTGATGACACGGTCACGGAACATTGTGATGAAAAGAATTCTGGAGCATTGTGATGAAAAGGGCCATGGAACATTGTGATGACACGGTCATGGAACATTTTGATGACAAGAAATCTGGAGCATTGTGATGACAAGGGCCATGGAGAATTGTGATGCCATGGTCTTGGAACATTGTGATGACAAGAATTCTGGAGCATTGTGATGACAACTGTCATGGAGCATTGTAATGAAAGCTTTCATTGTGCACCGTGATGACAAGGGGGATGGAGTATTGTGATGAATCTGGTCCTGGAGCATTGTGATAACAAAAGCCATGGAGCATTGTGATGACAGGCATCATGGAGCATTGTGAAGATAGGGGCCCTGGGGAATTGTAATGACAATAGAGAAATGTGATTAAAATGGTCAGCGAGCATAGTGATTAAAGAGGTCATTTAGAATTGGGTTGAAAAGCGATATAGAGCATTGTGATGACAAAGGTCATGGAGAACTGTGATGACCAGGAACATGTAGCATTGTGATGACACGGTCATGGAACATTTTGATGACAAGAATTCTGGAGCTTTGTGATGGCAAAGGCCATGGAGCATTGTGATGACACGGTCATGGAACATTGTAATGACAATAATTCTGGAGCATTGTGATGACAAGGGCCATGGAGCATTGTGATGAAAAGTTTCATGGAGCATTGTAATGAAAGGTTTCATTGTGCACCGTGATGACAAGGGGGATGGAGTATTGTGATGAATCTGGTCCTGGAGCATTGTGATAACAAAAGCCATGGAGCATTGTGATGACAGGCATCATGGAGCATTGTGAAGATAGGGGCCCTGGGGAATTGTAATGACAATAGAGAAATGTGATTAAAATGGTCAGCGAGCATAGTGATTAAAGAGGTCATTTAGAATTGGGTTGAAAAGCGATATAGAGCATTGTGATGACAAAGGTCATGGAGAACTGTGATGACCAGGGTCATGTAGCATTGTGATGACACGGTCATGGAACATTGTGATGAGAAGAATTATGGAGCATTGTGATGACACGGTCATGTAACATTGTGATGACAAGAATTCTGGAGCATTGTGATGACAAAGTCCATGGAGCATTGTGATGACACGGTCATGGAACATTGTGATGACAAGAATTCTAGAGCATTGTGATGACAAGGGCCATGCAGCATTGTGATGGCAAGTGTCATGGAGCATTGCAATGAGAGGTTTCATTGTGAACCGTGATGAAATGGGGGATGGAATATTGTGATGAAACTGGTCCTGGAGCATTGAGATAACAAAAGCCATAGAGCACTGTGATGACAGCCATACTGCAGCATTGTCAGAAAGGGGCCATCGGCAATTGTAATGACAATAGAGAAATGTGACGAAAATGGTCAGCGAGCATAGTGATTAAAGTGGTCATTGAGAATTGTGATGAAAAGCGACATAGAGCATTGTGATGACAAAGGGCATGGAGAACTGTGATGACCAGGGTCATGTAGCATTGTGATGACACGGTCATGGATCATTGTGATGACAAGAATTCTGGAGCATTGTGATGACAAGGGCCATGGAGCTTTGTGATGACAAGTGTCACGGAGCATAGTAATGAAAGGTTTCATTGTGCACCGTGATGACATGTGGAATGGAGTATTGTGATGAAACTGGTCCTGGAGCATTCTGATAACAAAAGCCATCGAGCATTGTGATGAAAGGCATGATGGAGCACAGTAAAGAAAGGGGCAATGGGGAATTGTAATGACAATAGAGAAATGTGATGAAAATGGTCAGCGAGCATAGTGATTAAAGTGGTCTTTGAGAATTGTGATGAAAAGCGACATAGAACATTGTGATGACAAAGGTCATAGAGAACTGTGATGACCAGGGTCATGTAGCATTGTGATGACACGGTCATGGAACATTTTGATGACAAGAATTCTGGAGCATTGTGATGACAAGGGCCATGGAGAATTGTGATGCCATGGTCATGGAACATTGTGATGACAAGAATTCTGGAGCATTGTGATGACAAGTGTCATGGAGCATTGTAATGAAAGGTTTCATTGTGCACCGTGATGACAAGGGGGATGGAGTATTGTGATGAATCTGCTCCTGGAGCATTGTGATAACAAAAGCCTTGGAGCATTGTGATGACAGGCATCATGGAGCATTGTGAAGAAAGGGGCCATGGGGAATTGTAATGACAATAGAGAAATGTGATGAAAATGGTCAGCGAGCATAGTGATTAAAGTGGTCATTGAGAATTGTGTTGAAAAGCGATATAGAGCATTGTGATGACAAACGTCATGGAGAACTGTGATGACCAGGGTCAGGTAGCATTTTGAAGACACGGTCATGGAACATTGTGATGACAAGAATTATTGAGCATTGTGATGACACGGTCATGGAACATTGTGATTGCAAGAATTCTGGAGCATTGTGATGACAAGGGCCATGGAGAATTGTAATGAAAGGTTTCATTGTGCACTGTGGTGACAAGGGGGATGGAGTATTGTGATGAAACTGGTCCTGGAGCATTGTGATAATAAAAGCCATGGAGCATTGTGATGACAGGCATCATGGAGCTTTGTGAAGAAAGGGGCCATGTGGAATTGTAATGACAGTAGAGAAATGTGAGGAAAATGGTCAGCGAGCATACTGATTAAAGTTGTCTTTGAGAATTGTGATGAAAAGCGACATAGAGCTTTGTGATGACAAAGGTCATGGAGAACTCCGATAACCAGGGTCATGTAGCATTGTGATGAAACGGTCATGGAACTTTGTGATGACAAGAATTCTGGAGCATTGTTATGACACGGGCCATGGAGAATTGTGATGACACGGTCATGGAACATTGTGATGACACGAATTCTGGAGCATTGTGATGACAAGTGTCATGGAGCATTGTAACGAGAGGTTTCATTGTGCACCGTGATGACATGTGGGATGGAGTATTGTGATGAAACTCGTCCTGGAGCATTGTGATAACAAAAGCCATGAAGCATTGTGATGACAGGCATCATGGAGCATTGTGAAGAAAGGGGAATTGGGAATTGTAATGACAATAGAGAAATGTGATGAAAATGGTCAGCGAGCATAGTGATTAAAGTGGTCTTTGAGAATTGTGATGAAAAGCGACATAGAGCATTGTGATGACAAAGGTCATGGAGAACTGTGATAATCAGGGTCATGTAGCATTGTGATGACACGGTCATGGAACATTGTGATGACAAGAATTCTGGAGCATTGTGATGACACGGGCCATGGAGAATTGTGATGACATGTGTCATGGAGCATTGTAATGAAAGCTTTAGTTGTGCACCGTGATGACAAGGGGGATGGAGTATTGTGATGAATCTGGTCCTGGAGCATTGCGATAACAAAAGCCATGGAGCATTGTGATGACAGGCATCATGGAGCATTGTGAAGATAGGGGCCATGGGGAATTGTAATGACAATAGAGAAATGTGATGAAAATGGTCAGCGAGCATAGTGATTAAAGTGGTCATTGAGAATTGTGTTGAAAAGCGATATAGAGCATTGTGATGACAAACGTCATGGAGAACTGTGATGACCAGGGTCATGTAGCATTGTAAAGACACGCTCATGGAACATTGTGATGACAAGAATTATTGAGCATTGTGATGACACGGTCATGGAACATTGTGATTGCAAGAATTCTGGATCATTGTGATGACCAGGCCATGGAGAATTGTAATGAAAGGTTTCATTGTGCACTGTGGTGACAAGGGGGATGGAGTATTGTGATGAAACTGGTCCTGGAGCATTGTGATAATAAAAGCCATGGAGCATTGTGATGACAGGCATCATGGAGCTTTGTGAAGAAAGGGGTCATGTGGAATTGTAATGACAATAGAGAAAGGTGATGAAAATTGTCAGCGAGCATAGTGATTAAAGTGGTCATTGAGAATTGTGATAACATCGTCATGGAACATTGGGATGACAAGACTTCTTGAGCATTGTGATGACAAGGGCCATGGAGCATTGTGATGACACACTCATGAAATATTGTGATGACAAGAATTCTGGAGCATTGTGATGACAAGGGCCATGGAGCATTGTGATGACAAGAATTCTGGAGCATTGTAATGACAATGGCCATGGAGAATTCTGATGACATGGTCATGGTACATTGTGATGACAAGAATTCTGGAGCATTGTGATGACAAGTGTCATGGAGCATTGTGATGACAAGTGTCATGGAGCATTGTAATGAAAGGTTTCATTGTGCACCGTGATGACATGTGGGATGGAGTATTGTGATGAAACTGGTCCTGGAGCATTTTGATAACAAAAGCCATGGAGCATTGTGATGACAGGCATCATGGAGCATTGTAAAGAAAGGGGCAATGGGGAATTCTAATGACAATAGAGAAATGTGAGGAAAATGGTCAGCGAGCATAGTGATTAAAGTGGTCTTTGAGAATTGTGATGAAAAGCGTCATAGAGCATTGTGATGACAAAGGTCATGGAGAAATCTGATAACCAGGGTCATGTAGCATTGTGATGACACGGTCATGGAACTTTGTGATGAAAAGAATTCTGGAGCATTGTGATGACAAATGCCATGGAGCAATATGATGACACCGTCATGGAACATTGTGATGAAAAGAATTCTGGAGCATTGTGACGACAAATGCCATGGAGCAATGTGATGACACCGTCATGGAACATTGTGATGAAAAGAAATCTGGAGCATTGTGATGACAAGGGCCATGGGGCATTGTGATGACACGATCATGGAACATTGTGATGAAAAGAAATCTGGAGCATTGTGATGACAAGGGCCATGGAGCATTGTGATGACATGGTCATGGAACATTGTGATGACAAGTAATCTGGAGCATTGTGATGACAAGGGCCATGGAGCATTGTGATGACACGGTCATGGAACATTGTGATGACAAGAAATCTGGAGCATTGTGATGACAATGGCCATGGAACATTGTGATGACACGGTCATGGAACATTGTGATGACAAGAATTATTGAGCATTATGATGACATGGTCATGGAACATTGTGATGACAAGAATTCTGGAGCATTGTGATGACAAGGGCCATGGAGAATTGTAATGAAAGGTTTCATTGTGCACTGTGGTGACAAGGGGGATGGAGTATTGTGATGAAACTGGTCCTGGAGCATTGTGATAATAAAAGCCATGGAGCATTGTGATGACAGGCATCATGGAGCTTTGTGAAGAAAGGGGCCATGTGGAATTGTAATGACAATAGAGAAATGTGATGAAAATGGTCAGCGAGCCTAGTGATAAAAGTGGTCATTGAGAATTGTGATAACATGGTCATGGAACATTGGGATGACAAGAATTCTGGAGCATTGTGATGACAAGGGCCATGGAGCATTGTGATGACACGGTCATGGAACATTGTGATGACAAGAATTCTGGAGCATTGTGATGACAAGGGCCATGGAGCATTGTGATGACACGGTCATGGAACATTGTGATGACAAGAATTCTGGAGCATTGTGATGACAAGGGCCATGGAGCATTGTGATGACACGGTCATGGAACAATGTGATGACAAGAATTCTCGTGCATTGTGATGACAAGGGCCATGGAGAACTGTGATGACCAGTGTCATGTAGCATTGTGATGACATGGTCATGGAACATTGTGATGAGAAGAATTATGGAGCATTGTGATGACACGGTCATGGAACATTCTGATGACAAGAATTCTGGAGCATTGTGATGCCAATGCCATGGAGAATTGTGATGACATGGTCATGGAACATTGTGATGACAAGAATTCTGGATCACTGTGTTGACAAGGGCCTTGGAGCATTGTGATGACAAGTGTCATGGAGCATTGTAATGAAAGGTTTCATTGTGCAACGTGATGACATGTGGGATGGAGTATTGTGATGAGACTGGTCCTGGAGCATTCTGATAACAAATGCCATGGAGCATTGTGATGACAGGCATCATGGAGCATTGTAAAGAAAGGGGCCATGGGGAATTGTAATGACAATAGAGAAATGTGAGGAAAATGGTCAGCGAGCATAGTGATTAAAGTGGTCTTTGAGAATTGTGATGAAAAGCGACATAGAGCATTGTGATGACAAAGGTCATGGAGAACTGTGATAATCAGGGTCATGTAGCATTGTGATGACATGGTCATGGAACATTGTGACGACAAGAATTCTGGAGCATTGTGATGACACGGGCCATGGAGAATTGTGATGACATGGTCATGGAACATTGTGATGAAAAGAATTCTGGAGCATTGTTATGACAAGGGCCATGGAGCATTGTGATGACAAGTGTCATGGAGCATTGTAATGAAAGATTTCATTGTGCAAGGTGATGAAATAGGGGATGGAGTATTGTGATGAAACTGGTCCTGGAGCATTGTGATAACAAAGCCATGGAGCATTGTGATGCCAGGCATCATGGAGCATTCTGAAGAAAGGGGCCATGGGGAATTGTAATGACAATAGATAAATGTGATGAAAATGGTCAGCGAGCATACTGATTAAAGTGGTCATTGAAAATTGTGATGAAAAGCGACATAGAACATTGTATTGGTAAAGGTCATGGAGAACTGTGATGACCAGGGTCATGTAGCATTTTGATGACACGGTCACGGAACATTGTGATGAAAAGAATTCTGGAGCATTGTGATGAAAAGGGCCATGGAACATTGTGATGACACGGTCATGGAACATTTTGATGACAAGAAATCTGGAGCATTGTGATGACAAGGGCCATGGAGAATTGTGATGCCATGGTCTTGGAACATTGTGATGACAAGAATTCTGGAGCATTGTGATGACAAGTGTCATGGAGCATTGTAATGAAAGCTTTCATTGTGCACCGTGATGACAAGGGGGATGGAGTATTGTGATGAATCTGGTCCTGGAGCATTGTGATAACAAAAGTCATGGAGCATTGTGATGACAGGCATCATGGAGCATTGTGAAGATAGGGGCCCTGGGGAATTGTAATGACAATAGAGAAATGTGATTAAAATGGTCAGCGAGCATAGTGATTAAAGAGGTCATTTAGAATTGTGTTGAAAAGCGATATAGAGCATTGTGATGACAAAGGTCATGGAGAACTGTGATGACCAGGAACATGTAGCATTGTGATGACAGGGTCATGGAACATTGTGATGACACGGTCATGGAACATTGTGATTGCAAAAATTCTGGAGCATTGTGATGACAAGGGCCATGGAGAATTGTAATGAAAGGTTTCATTGTGCACTGTGGTGACAAGGGGGATGGAGTATTGTGATGAATTTGGTCCTGGAGCATTGTGATAATAAAAGCCATGGAGCATTGTGATGACAGGCATCATGGAGCATTGTGAAGAAAGGGGCCATGTGGAATTGTAATGACAATAGAGAAAGGTGATGAAAATTGTCAGCGAGCATAGTGATTAAAATGGTCATTGAGAATTGTGATGAAAAGCGAAATAGAACATTGTGATGACAAAGGTCATGGAGAACTGTGATGACCAGGGTCATGTAGCATTGTGATGACACGGTCATGGAACATTTTGATGACAAGAATTCTGCAGCTTTGTGATGGCAAAGGCCATGGAGCATTGTGATGACACGGTCATGGAACATTGTAATGACAATAATTCTGGAGCATTGTGATGACAAGGGCCATGGAGCATTGTGATGAAAAGTTTCATGGAGCATTGTAATGAAAGGTTTCATTGTGCACCGTGATGACATTTGGGATGGAGTTTTGTGATGAAACTCGTCCTGGAGCATTCTGATAACAAAAGCCTTGGAGCATTGTGATGACAGGCATGATGGAGCATTGTAAACAAAGGGGCAATGGGGAATTATAATGACCATAGAGAAATGTGATGAAAATGGTCAGCTAGCTTAGTGATTAAAGTGGTCATTTAGAATTGTGATGAAAAGCGACATAGAGCATTGTGATGACAAAGGTCATGGAGAACTGTGATGACCAGGGTCATGTAGCATTGTGATGACACGGTCATGGAACATTGTGATGAGAAGAATTATGGAGCATTGTGATGACACGGTCATGGAACATTGTGATGACAAGAATTCTGGAGCATTGTGATGACAAAGTCCATGGAGCATTGTGATGACACGGTCATGGAACATTGTGATGACAAGAATTCTAGAGCATTGTGATGACAAGGGCCATGCAGCATTGTGATGGCAAGTGTCATGGAGCATTGCAATGAGAGGTTTCATTGTGAACCGTGATGAAATGGGGGATGGAATATTGTGATGAAACTGGTCCTGGAGCATTGAGATAACAAAAGCCATAGAGCACTGTGATGACAGCCATACTGGAGCATTGTGAAGAAAGGGGCCATCGGCAATTGTAATGACAATAGAGAAATGTGACGAAAATGGTCAGCGAGCATAGTGATTAAAGTGGTCATTGAGAATTGTGATGAAAAGCGACATAGAGCATTGTGATGACAAAGGGCATGGAGAACTGTGATGACCAGGGTCATGTAGCATTGTGATGACACGGTCATGGATCATTGTGATGACAAGAATTCTGGAGCATTGTGATGACAAGGGCCATGGAGCTTTGTGATGACAAGTGTCACGGAGCATAGTAATGAAAGGTTTCATTGTGCACCGTGATGACATGTGGAATGGAGTATTGTGATGAAACTGGTCCTGGAGCATTCTGATAACAAAAGCCATCGAGCATTGTGATGAAAGGCATGATGGAGCACTGTAAAGAAAGGGGCAATGGGGAATTGTAATGACAATAGAGAAATGTGCTGAAAATGGTCAGCGAGCATAGTGATTAAAGAGGTCTTTGAGAATTGTGATGAAAAGCGACATAGAACATTGTGATGACAAAGGTCATGGAGAACTGTGATGACCAGGGTCATGTAGCATTGTGATGACACGGTCATGGAACATTTTGATGACAAGAATTCTGGAGCATTGTGATGACAAGGGCCATGGAGCTTTGTGATGACACGGTCATGGAACTTTGTGATGACAAGAAATCTGGAGCATTGAGATGACAATGGCCATGGAGCATTGTGATGACACAGTTATAGAACATTGTGATGACAAGAATTCTGGAGCATTGTGATGACAAGGGCCATGGAGCATTGTGATGACAAGTGTCATGGAGCATTGTAATGAAAGGTTTCATTCTGCACCGTGATGACCTGTGGGATGGAGTATTGTGATGAAACTGGTCCTGAAGCATTCTGATAACAAAAGCCATGGAACATTGTCATGACAGGCATGATGGAGCATTGTAAAGAAAGGGGCAATGGGGAATTGTAATGACAATAGAGAAATGTGATGAAAATGGTCAGCAAGCATAGAGATTAAAGTGTTCTTTGAGAATTGTGATGAAAAGCGACATAGAGCATTGTGATGACAAAGGTCATGGAGAACTGTGATGACCAGTGTCATGTAGCTTTGTGATGACATGGTCATGGAACATTTTGATGAGAAGAATTATGGAGCATTGTGATGACACGGTCATGGAACATTCTGATGACAAGAATTCTGGAGCATTGTGATGCCAATGCCATGGAGAATTGTGATGACATGGTCATGGAACATTGTGATGACAAGAATTCTGGAGCACTGTGTTGACAAGGGCCTTGGAGCATTGTGATGACAAGTGTCATGGAGCATTGTATTGAAAGGTTTCATTGTGCACCGTGATGACATGTGGGATGGAGTATTGTGATGAGACTGGTCCTGGAGCATTCTGATAACAAATGCCATGGAGCATTGTGATGACAGGCATCATGGAGCATTGTAAAGAAAGGGGCAATGGGGAATTGTAATGACAATAGAGAAATGTGAGGAAAATGGTCAGCGAGCATAGTGATTAAAGTGGTCTTTGAGAATTGTGATGAAAAGCGACATAGAGCATTGTGATGACAAAGGTCATGGAGAACTGTGATAATCAGGGTCATGTAGCATTGTGATGAAAAGAATTCTGGAGCATTGTTATGACAAGGGCCATGGAGCATTGTGATGACAAGTGTCATGGAGCATTGTAATGAAAGATTTCATTGTGCAAGGTGATGACATAGGGGATGCAGTATTGTGATGAAACTGGTCCTGGAGCATTGTGATAACAAAGCCATGGAGCATTGTGATGACAGGCATCATGGAGCATTCTGAAGAAAGAGGCCATGGGGAATTGTAATGACAATAGATAAATGTGATGAAAATGGTCAGCGAGCATACTGATTAAAGTGGTCATTGAAAATTGTGATGAAAAGCGACATAGAACATTGTATTGATAAAGGTCATGGAGAACTGTGATGACCAGGGTCATGTAGCATTTTGATGACACGGTCACGGAACATTGTGATGAAAAGAATTCTGGAGCATTGTGATGAAAAGGGCCATGGAACATTGTGATGACACGGTCATGGAACATTTTGATGACAAGAAATCTGGAGCATTGTGATGACAAGGGCCATAGAGCATTGTGATGACACGGTCATGGAACATTGTGATGACAAGAATTCTGGAGCATTGTGATGACAAGGGCCATGGAGAATTGTGATGCCATGGTCATGGAACATTGTGATGACAAGAATTCTGGAGCATTGTGATGACAAATGTCATGGAGCATTGTAATGAAAGGTTTCATTGTGCACCGTGATGACAAGGGGGATGGAGTATTGTGATGAATCTGCTCCTGGAGCATTGTGATAACAAAAGCCTTGGAGCATTGTGATGACAGGCATCATGGAGCATTGTGAAGAAAGGGGCCATGGGGAATTGTAATGACAATAGAGAAATGTGATGAAAATGGTCAGCGAGCATAGTGATTAAAGTGGTCATTGAGAATTGTGTTGAAAAGCGATATAGAGCATTGTGATGACAAACGTCATGGAGAACTGTGATGACCAGGGTCAGATAGCATTGTGAAGACACGGTCATGGAACATTGTGATGACAAGAATTATTGAGCATTGTGATGACACGGTCATTGAACATTGTGATTGCAAGAATTCTGGAGCATTGTTATGACACGGGCCATGGAGAATTGTGATGACACGGTCATGGAACATTGTGAAGACACGAATTCTGGAGCATTGTGATGACAAGTGTCATGGAGCATTGTAACGAGAGGTTTCATTGTGCACCGTGATGACATGTGGGATGGAGTATTGTGATGAAACTCGTCCTGGAGCATTGTGATAACTAAAGCCATGAAGCATTGTGATGACAGGCATCATGGAGCATTGTGAAGAAAGGGGAATTGGGAATTGTAATGACAATAGAGAAATGTGATGAAAATGGTCAGCGAGTATAATGATTAAAGTGGTCATTTAGAATTGGGATGAAAAGCGACATAGAGCATTGTGATGACAAAGGTCATGGAGAACTGTGATGACCAGGGTCATGTAGCATTGTGGTGACACGGTCATGGAACATTGTGATGAGAAGAATTATGGAGCATTGTGATGACACGGTCATGGAACATTCTGATGACAAGAATTCTGGAGCATTGTGATGCCAATGCCATGGAGAATTGTGATGACATGGTCATGGAACATTGTGATGACAAGAATTCTGGAGCACTGTGTTGACAAGGGCCTTAGAGCATTGTGATGACAAGTGTCATGGAGCATTGTAATGAAAGGTTTCATTGTGCACCGTGATGATGTGTGGGATGGAGTATTGTGTTGAAACTGGTCCTGGAGCATTGTGATAACAAAAGCCATGGAGCATTGTGATGACAGGCATCATGGAGCATTGTAAAGAAAGGGGCAATGGGGAATTTTAATGACAATAGAAAAATGTGAGGAAAATGGTCTGCGAGCATAGTGATTAAAGTGGTCTTTGAGAATTGTGATGAAAAGCGACATAGAGCATTGTGATGACAAAGGTCATGGAGAACTGTGATAATCAGGGTCATGTAGCATTGTGATGACACGGTCATGGAACATTGTGATGACAAGAATTCTGGAGCATTGTGATGACACGGGCCATGGAGAATTGTGATGACAAGTGTCATGGAGCATTGTAATGAAAGCTTTCATTGTGCACCGTGATGACAAGGGGGATGGAGTATTGTGATGAATCTGGTCCTGGAGCATTGCGATAACAAAAGCCATGGAGCATTATGATGACAGGCATCATGGAGCATTCTGAAGATAGGGGCCATGGGGAATTGTAATGATAATAGAGAAATGTGATGAAAATGGTCAGCGAGCATAGTGATTAAAGAGGTCATTTAGAATTGTGTTGAAAAGCGATATAGAGCATTGTGATGTCAAACGTCATGGAGAACTGTGATGACCAGGGTCATGTAGCATTGTGATGACACGGTCATGGAACATTGTGATGACAAGAATTATTGAGCATTGTGATGACACGGTCATGGAACATTGTGATTGCAAAAATTCTGGAGCATTGTGATGACAAGGGCCATAGAGAATTGTAATGAAAGGTTTCATTGTGCACTGTGGTGACAAGGGGGATGGAGTATTGTGATGAAATTGGTCCTGGAGCATTGTGATAATAAAAGCCATGGAGCATTGTGATGACAGGCATCATGGAGCATTGTGAAGAAAGGGGCCATGTGGAATTGTAATGACAATAGAGAAAGGTGATGAAAATTGTCAGCGAGCATAGTGATTAAAATGGTCATTGAGAATTGTGATGAAAAGCGACATAGAACATTGTGATGACAAAGGTCATGGAGAACTGTGATGACCAGGGTCATGTAGCATTGTGATGACACAGTCATGGAACATTTTGATGACAAGAATTCTGGAGCATTGTGATGGCAAAGGCCATGAAGCACTGTGATGACACGGTCATGGAACATTGTGATGACAATAATTCTGGAGCATTGTGATGACAAGGGCCATGGAGCATTGTGATGACAAGTGTCATGGAGCATTGTAATGAAAGGTTTCACTGTGCACCGTGATGACATGTGGGATGGAGTTTTGTGATGAAACTGGTCCTGGAGCATTCTGATAACAAAAGCCATGGAGCATTGTGATGACAGGCATGATGGAGCATTGTAAACAAAGGGGCAATGGGGAATTGTAATGACAATAGAGAAATGTGATGAAAATGGTCAGCTAGCTTAGTGATTAAAGTGGTCATTTAGAATTGTGATGAAAAGCGACATAGAGCATTGTGATGACAAAGGTCATGGAGAACTGTGATGACCAGGGTCATGTAGCATTGTGATGACACGGTCATGGAACATTGTGATGAGAAGAATTATGGAGCACTGTGATGACACGGTCATGGAACATTGTGATGACAAGAATTCTGGAGCATTGTGATGACAAAGTCCATGGAGCATTGTGATGACACGGTCATGGAACATTGTGATGAAAAGAATTTTGGAGCATTGTGATGATAAGGGCCATGGGGCATTGTGATGACACGATCATGGAACATTGTGATGACAAGAATTCTGGAGCATTGTGATGACAAGGGCCATGGAGCATTGTGATGGCAAGTGTCATGGAGCATTGCAATGAGAGGTTTCATTGTGAACCGTGATGAAATGGGGGATGGAATATTGTGATGAAAGTGGTCCTGGAGCATTGAGATAACAAAAGCCATAGAGCACTGTGATGACAGCCATACTGGAGCATTGTGAAGAAAGGGGCCATGGGGAATTGTAATGACAATAGAAAAATGTGATGAAAATGGTCAGCGAGCATAGTGATTAAAGTGGTCATTGAGAATTGTGATGAAAAGCGACATAGAGCATTGTGATGACAAAGGTCATGGAGAACTGTGATGACCAGGGTCATGTAGCATTGTGATGACACGGTCATGGATCATTGTGATGACAAGAATTCGGGAGAATTGTGATGACAAGGGCCATAGAGCTTTGTGATGACAAGTGTCACGGAGCATAGTAATGAAAGGTTTCATTGTGCACCGTGATGACATGTGGAATGGAGTATTGTGATGAAACTGGTCCTGGAGCATTCTGATAACAAAAGAAATGGAGCATTGTGATGACAGGCATGATGGAGCACTGTAAAGAAAGGGGCCATGGGGAATTGTAATGACAATAGAGAAAGGTGATGAAAATGGTCAGCTAGCATAGAGATTAAAGTGGTCATTGAGAATTGTGATAACATCGTCATGGAACATTGGGATGACAAGAATTCTTGAGCATTGTGATGACAAGGGCCATGGAGCATTGTGATGAAACACTCATGGAACATTATGATGAAAAGAATTCTGGAGCATTGTGATGACAAGGGCCATGGAGCTTTGTGATGATACGGTCATGGAACATTGTGATGTCAAGAAATCTGGAGCATTCTGATGACACGGTCATGGAACATTGTGATGACAAGAAATCTGGAGCATTGTGATGACAATGGCCATGGAGCATTGTGATGACAAGAATTCTGGAGCATTGTGATGACAAGTGTCATGGAGCATTGTGATGACAAGGGCCATGGAGCATTGTGATGACACGGTAATGGAACATTGTGATGACAAGAATTCTGGAGCATTGTGAAGACAAGGGCCATGGAGAATTGTGATGACATGGTCATGGAACATTGTGATGACAAGAATTCTGGAGCATTGTGATGACAAGGGCCATGGAGCATTGTGATGACAAGTGTCATGGAGCATTGTAACGAGAGGTTTCATTGTGCACCGTGATGACAAGGGGGATGGAGTATTGTGATGAAACTGGTGCTGGAGCATTGTGATAACAAAAGCCATGGAGCATTGTGATGACAGGCATCATGGAGCATTGTGAAGAAAGGGGAATGGGGAATTGTAATGACAATAGAGAAATGTGATGAAAATGGTCAGCGAGTGTAATGATTAAAGTGGTCATTTAGAATTGTGATGAAAAGCGACATAGAGCATTGTGATGACAAAGGTCATGGAGAACTGTGATGACCAGGGTCATGTAGCATTGTGATGACACGGTCATGGAACATTGTGATGAGAAGAATTATGGAGCATTGTGATGACACGGCCATGGAACATTCTGATGACAAGAATTCTGGAGCATTGTGATGCCAATGCCATGGAGAATTGTGATGACATGGTCATGGAACATTGTGATGACAAGAATTCTGGAGCACTGTGTTGACAAGGGCCATGGAGCATTGTGATGACAAGTGTCATGGAGCATTGTAATGAAAGGTTTAATTGTGCACCGTGATGACATGTGGGATGGAGTATTGTGATGAAACTGGTCCTGGAGCATTCTGATAACAAAAGCCATGGAGCATTGTGATAACAGGCATCATGGAGCATTGTAAAGAAAGGGGCAATGGGGAATTTTAATGACAATAGAGAAATGTGAGGAAAATGGTCAGCAAGCATAGTGATTAAAGTGGTCTTTTAGAATTGTGATGAAAAGCGACATAGAGCATTGTGATGACAAAGGTCATGGAGAACTGTGATAACCAGGGTCATGTAGCATTGTGATGACACGGTCATGGAACGTTGTGATGACAAGAATTCAGGAGCATTGTGATGACACGGGCCATGGAGAATTGTGATGACATGGTCATGGAACATTGTGATGAAAAGGATTCTGGAGCATTGTTATGACAAGGGCCATGGAGCATTGTGATGACAAGTGTCATGGAGCATTGTAATGAAAGATTTCATTGTGCAAGGTGATGACATAGGGGATGGAGTATTGTGATGAAACTGGTCCTGGAGCATTGTGATAACAAAGCCATGGAGCATTGTGATGACAGGCATCATGGAGCATTCTGAAGAAAGGGGCCATGGGGAATTGTAATGACAATAGATAAATGTGATGAAAATGGTCAGCGAGCATACTGATTAAAGTGGTCATTGAAAATTGTGATGAAAAGTGACATAGAACATTGTATTGATAAAGGTCATGGAGAACTGTGATGACCAGGGTCATGTAGAATTTGATGACACGGTCACGGAACATTGTGATGAAAAGAATTCTGGAGCATTGTGATGAAAAGGGCCATGGAACATTGTGATGACACGGTCATGGAACATTCTGATGACAAGAAATCTGGAGCATTGTGATGACAAGGGCCATAGAGCATTGTGATGACATGGTCATGGAACATTGTGATGACAAGAATTCTGGAGCATTGTGATGACAAGGGCCATGGAGAATTGTAATGAAAGGTTTCATTGGGCACTGTGGTGACAAGGGGGATGGAGTATAGTGATGAAACTGGTCCTGGAGCATTGTGATAATAAAAGCCATGGAGCATTGTGATGACAGGCATCATGGAGCTTTGTGAAGAAAGGGGCCATGTGGAATTGTAATGACAATAGAGAAAGGTGATGAAAATTGTGAGCGAGCATAGTGATTAAAGTGGTCATTGAGAATTGTGATAACATCGTCATGGAACATTGGGATGAGAAGAATTCTTGAGCATTGTGATGAGTAGGGCCATGGAGCATTGTGATGACACAGTCATGGAACATTGTGATGACAAGAATTCTGGAGCATTGTGATGACAAGGGCCATGGAGCTTTGTGATGACACGGTCATGGAACATTGTGATGACAAGAAATCTGGAGCATTGTGATGACAATGGCCATGGAGAATTCTGATGACATGGTCATGGTACATTGTGATGACAAGAATTCTGGAGCATTGTGATGACAAGTGTCATGGAGCATTGTGATGACAAGTGTCATGGAGCATTGTAATGAAAGGTTTCATTGTGCACCGTGATGACATGTGGGATGGAGTATTTTGATGAAACTGGTCCTGGAGCATTTTGATAACAAAAGCCATGGAGCATTGTGATGACAGGCATCATGGAGCATTGTAAAGAAAGGGGCAATGGGGAATGTTAATGACAATAGAGAAATGTGAGGAAAATGGTCAGCGAGCATAGTGATTAAAGTGGTCTTTTAGAATTGTGATGAAAAGCGACATAGAGCATTGTGATGACAAAGGTCATGGAGAACTGTGATAATCAGTGTCATGTAGCATTGTGATGACACGGTCATGGAACGTTGTGATGACAAGAATTCTGGAGCATTGTGATGACACGGGCCATGGAGAATTGTGATGACATGGTCATGGAACATTGTGATGAAAAGAATTCTGGAGCACTGTTATGACAAGGGCCATGGAGCATTGTGATGACAAGTGTCATGGAGCATTGTAATGAAAGGTTTCATTGTTCACCGTGATGACAAGGGGGATGGAGTATTGTGATGAATCTGGTCCTGGAGCATTGTGATAACAAAAGCCATGGAGCATTGTGATGACAGGCATCATGGAGCTTTGTGAAGAAACGGGCCATGTGGAATTGTAATGACAATAGAGAAAGGTGATGAAAATTGTGAGCGAGCATAGTGATTAAAGTGGTCATTGAGAATTGTGATAACATCGTCATGGAACATTGGAATGACAAGAATTCTTGAGCATTGTGATGACAAGGGCCATGGAGCATTGTGATGACAAGAATTCTGGAGCATTGTGATGACAAGGGCCATGGAGCTTTGTGATGACAATGTCATGGAACATTGTGATGTCAAGAAATCTGGAGCATTCTGATGACACGGTCATGGAACATTGTGATGACAAGAAATCTGGAGCATTGTGATGACAATGGCCATGGAGCATTGTGATGACAAGAATTCTGGAGCATTGTGATGACAATGGCCATGGAGAATTCTGATGACATGGTCATGGTACATTGTGATGACAAGAATTCTGGAGCATTGTGATGACAAGTGTCATGGAGCATTGTAATGAAAGGTTTCCTTGTGCACCGTGATGACATGTGGGATGGAGTACTGTGATGAAACTGGTCCTGGAGCATTCTGATAACAAAAGCCATGGAGCATTGTGATGACAGGCATCATGGAGCATTGTAAAGAAAGGGGCAATGGGGAATTTTAATGACAATAGAGAAATGTGAGGAAAATGGTCAGCGAGCATAGTGATTAAAGTGGTCTTTTAGAATTGTGATGAAAAGCGACATAGAGCATTGTGATGACAAAGGTCATGGAGAACTGTGATAACCAGGGTCATGTAGCATTGTGATGACACGGTCATGGAACGTTGTGATGACAAGAATTCAGGAGCATTGTGATGACACGGGCCATGGAGAATTGTGATGACATGGTCATGGAACATTGTGATGAAAAGGATTCTGGAGCATTGTTATGACAAGGGCCATGGAGCATTGTGATGACAAGTGTCATGGAGCATTGTAATGAAAGATTTCATTGTGCAAGGTGATGACATAGGGGATGGAGTATTGTGATGAAACTGGTCCTGGAGCATTGTGATAACAAAGCCATGGAGCATTGTGATGACAGGCATCATGGAGCATTCTGAAGAAAGGGGCCATGGGGAATTGTAATGACAATAGATAAATGTGATGAAAATGGTCAGCGAGCATACTGATTAAAGTGGTCATTGAAAATTGTGATGAAAAGTGACATAGAACATTGTATTGATAAAGGTCATGGAGAACTGTGATGACCAGGGTCATGTAGAATTTGATGACATGGTCACGGAACATTGTGATGACAAGAATTCTGGAGCATTGTGATGACAAGGGCCATGGAGAATTGTAATGAAAGGTTTCATTGGGCACTGTGGTGACAAGGGGGATGGAGTATTGTGATGAAACTGGTCCTGGAGCATTGTGATAATAAAAGCCATGGAGCATTGTGATGACAGGCATCATGGAGCTTTGTGAAGAAAGGGGCCATGTGGAATTGTAATGACAATAGAGAAAGGTGATGAAAATTGTGAGCGAGCATAGTGATTAAAGTGGTCATTGAGAATTGTGATAACATCGTCATGGAACATTGGGATGAGAAGAATTCTTGAGCATTGTGATGACTAGGGCCAAGGAGCATTGTGATGACACAGTCATGGAACATTGTGATGACAAGAATTCTGGAGCATTGTGATGACAAGGGCCATGGAGCTTTGTGATGACACGGTCATGGAACATTGTGATGACAAGGAATCTAGAGCATTGTGATGACAATGGACATGGAGCATTGTGATGACAAGAAATCTGGAGCATTGTGATGACAATGGCCATGGAGAATTCTGATGACATGGTCATGGTACATTGTGATGACAAGAATTCTGGAGCATTGTGATGACAAGTGTCATGGAGTATTGTGATGACAAGTGTCATGGAGCATTGTAATGAAAGGTTTCATTGTGCACCGTGATGACATGTGGGATGGAGTATTGTGATGAAACTGGTCCTGGAGCATTTTGATAACAAAAGCCATGGAGCATTGTGATGACAGGCATCATGGAGCATTGTAAAGAAAGGGGCAATGGGGAATGTTAATGACAATAGAGAAATGTGAGGAAAATGGTCAGCGAGCATAGTGATTAAAGTGGTCTTTTAGAATTGTGATGAAAAGCGACATAGAGCATTGTGATGACAAAGGTCATGGAGAACTGTGATAATCAGTGTCATGTAGCATTGTGATGACACGGTCATGGAACGTTGTGATGACAAGAATTCTGGAGCATTGTGATGACACGGGCCATGGAGAATTGTGATGACATGGTCATGGAACATTGTGATGAAAAGAATTCTGGAGCACTGTTATGACAAGGGCCATGGAGCATTGTGATGACAAGTGTCATGGAGCATTGTAATGAAAGGTTTCATTGTTCACCGTGATGACAAGGGGGATGGAGTATTGTGATGAATCTGGTCCTGGAGCATTGTGATAACAAAAGCCATGGAGCATTGTGATGACAGGCATCATGGAGCTTTGTGAAGAAACGGGCCATGTGGAATTGTAATGACAATAGAGAAAGGTGATGAAAATTGTGAGCGAGCATAGTGATTAAAGTGGTCATTGAGAATTGTGATAACATCGTCATGGAACATTGGAATGACAAGAATTCTTGAGCATTGTGATGACAAGGGCCATGGAGCATTGTGATGACAAGAATTCTGGAGCATTGTGATGACAAGGGCCATGGAGCTTTGTGATGACAATGTCATGGAACATTGTGATGTCAAGAAATCTGGAGCATTCTGATGACACGGTCATGGAACATTGTGATGACAAGAAATCTGGAGCATTGTGATGACAATGGCCATGGAGCATTGTGATGACAAGAATTCTGGAGCATTGTGATGACAATGGCCTTGGAGAATTCTGATGACATGGTCATGGTACATTGTGATGACAAGAATTGTGGAGCATTGTGATGACAAGTGTCATGGAGCATTGTAATGAAAGGTTTCCTTGTGCACCGTGATGACATGTGGGATGGAGTACTGTGATGAAACTGGTCCTGGAGCATTCTGATAACAAAAGCCATGGAGCATTGTGATGACAGGCATCATGGAGCATTGTAAAGAAAGGGGCAATGGGGAATTTTAATGACAATAGAGAAATGTGAGGAAAATGGTCAGCGAGCATAGTGATTAAAGTGGTCTTTTAGAATTGTGATGAAAAGCGACATAGAGCATTGTGATGACAAAGGTCATGGAGAACTGTGATAACCAGGGTCATGTAGCATTGTGATGACACGGTCATGGAACGTTGTGATGACAAGAATTCAGGAGCATTGTGATGACACGGGCCATGGAGAATTGTGATGACATGGTCATGGAACATTGTGATGAAAAGGATTCTGGAGCATTGTTATGACAAGGGCCATGGAGCATTGTGATGACAAGTGTCATGGAGCATTGTAATGAAAGATTTCATTGTGCAAGGTGATGACATAGGGGATGGAGTATTGTGATGAAACTGGTCCTGGAGCATTGTGATAACAAAGCCATGGAGCATTGTGATGACAGGCATCATGGAGCATTCTGAAGAAAGGGGCCATGGGGAATTGTAATGACAATAGATAAATGTGATGAAAATGGTCAGCGAGCATACTGATTAAAGTGGTCATTGAAAATTGTGATGAAAAGTGACATAGAACATTGTATTGATAAAGGTCATGGAGAACTGTGATGACCAGGGTCATGTAGAATTTGATGACATGGTCACGGAACATTGTGATGACAAGAATTCTGGAGCATTGTGATGACAAGGGCCATGGAGAATTGTAATGAAAGGTTTCATTGGGCACTGTGGTGACAAGGGGGATGGAGTATTGTGATGAAACTGGTCCTGGAGCATTGTGATAATAAAAGCCATGGAGCATTGTGATGACAGGCATCATGGAGCTTTGTGAAGAAAGGGGCCATGTGGAATTGTAATGACAATAGAGAAAGGTGATGAAAATTGTGAGCGAGCATAGTGATTAAAGTGGTCATTGAGAATTGTGATAACATCGTCATGGAACATTGGGATGAGAAGAATTCTTGAGCATTGTGATGACTAGGGCCATGGAGCATTGTGATGACACAGTCATGGAACATTGTGATGACAAGAATTCTGGAGCATTGTGATGACAAGGGCCATGGAGCTTTGTGATGACACGGTCATGGAACATTGTGATGACAAGGAATCTAGAGCATTGTGATGACAATGGACATGGAGCATTGTGATGACAAGAAATCTGGAGCATTGTGATGACAATGGCCATGGAGAATTCTGATGACATGGTCATGGTACATTGTGATGACAAGAATTCTGGAGCATTGTGATGACAAGTGTCATGGAGTATTGTGATGACAAGTGTCATGGAGCATTGTAATGAAAGGTTTCATTGTGCACCGTGATGACATGTGGGATGGAGTATTGTGATGAAACTGGTCCTGGAGCATTTTGATAACAAAAGCCATGGAGCATTGTGATGACAGGCATCATGGAGCATTGTAAAGAAAGGGGCAATGGGGAATGTTAATGACAATAGAGAAATGTGAGGAAAATGGTCAGCGAGCATAGTGATTAAAGTGGTCTTTTAGAATTGTGATGAAAAGCGACATAGAGCATTGTGATGACAAAGGTCATGGAGAACTGTGATAATCAGTGTCATGTAGCATTGTGATGACACGGTCATGGAACGTTGTGATGACAAGAATTCTGGAGCATTGTGATGACACGGGCCATGGAGAATTGTGATGACATGGTCATGGAACATTGTGATGAAAAGAATTCTGGAGCACTGTTATGACAAGGGCCATGGAGCATTGTGATGACAAGTGTCATGGAGCATTGTAATGAAAGGTTTCATTGTTCACCGTGATGACAAGGGGGATGGAGTATTGTGATGAATCTGGTCCTGGAGCATTGTGATAACAAAAGCCATGGAGCATTGTGATGACAGGCATCATGGAGCTTTGTGAAGAAACGGGCCATGTGGAATTGTAATGACAATAGAGAAAGGTGATGAAAATTGTGAGCGAGCATAGTGATTAAAGTGGTCATTGAGAATTGTGATAACATCGTCATGGAACATTGGAATGACAAGAATTCTTGAGCATTGTGATGACAAGGGCCATGGAGCATTGTGATGACAAGAATTCTGGAGCATTGTGATGACAAGGGCCATGGAGCTTTGTGATGACAATGTCATGGAACATTGTGATGTCAAGAAATCTGGAGCATTCTGATGACACGGTCATGGAACATTGTGATGACAAGAAATCTGGAGCATTGTGATGACAATGGCCATGGAGCATTGTGATGACAAGAATTCTGGAGCATTGTGATGACAATGGCCATGGAGAATTCTGATGACATGGTCATGGTACATTGTGATGACAAGAATTGTGGAGCATTGTGATGACAAGTGTCATGGAGCATTGTAATGAAAGGTTTCCTTGTGCACCGTGATGACATGTGGGATGGAGTACTGTGATGAAACTGGTCCTGGAGCATTCTGATAACAAAAGCCATGGAGCATTGTGATGACAGGCATCATGGAGCATTGTAAAGAAAGGGGCAATGGGGAATTTTAATGACAATAGAGAAATGTGAGGAAAATGGTCAGCGAGCATAGTGATTAAAGTGGTCTTTTAGAATTGTGATGAAAAGCGACATAGAGCATTGTGATGACAAAGGTCATGGAGAACTGTGATAACCAGGGTCATGTAGCATTGTGATGACACGGTCATGGAACGTTGTGATGACAAGAATTCAGGAGCATTGTGATGACACGGGCCATGGAGAATTGTGATGACATGGTCATGGAACATTGTGATGAAAAGGATTCTGGAGCATTGTTATGACAAGGGCCATGGAGCATTGTGATGACAAGTGTCATGGAGCATTGTAATGAAAGATTTCATTGTGCAAGGTGATGACATAGGGGATGGAGTATTGTGATGAAACTGGTCCTGGAGCATTGTGATAACAAAGCCATGGAGCATTGTGATGACAGGCATCATGGAGCATTCTGAAGAAAGGGGCCATGGGGAATTGTAATGACAATAGATAAATGTGATGAAAATGGTCAGCGAGCATACTGATTAAAGTGGTCATTGAAAATTGTGATGAAAAGTGACATAGAACATTGTATTGATAAAGGTCATGGAGAACTGTGATGACCAGGGTCATGTAGAATTTGATGACATGGTCACGGAACATTGTGATGACAAGAATTCTGGAGCATTGTGATGACAAGGGCCATGGAGAATTGTAATGAAAGGTTTCATTGGGCACTGTGGTGACAAGGGGGATGGAGTATTGTGATGAAACTGGTCCTGGAGCATTGTGATAATAAAAGCCATGGAGCATTGTGATGACAGGCATCATGGAGCTTTGTGAAGAAAGGGGCCATGTGGAATTGTAATGACAATAGAGAAAGGTGATGAAAATTGTGAGCGAGCATAGTGATTAAAGTGGTCATTGAGAATTGTGATAACATCGTCATGGAACATTGGGATGAGAAGAATTCTTGAGCATTGTGATGACTAGGGCCATGGAGCATTGTGATGACACAGTCATGGAACATTGTGATGACAAGAATTCTGGAGCATTGTGATGACAAGGGCCATGGAGCTTTGTGATGACACGGTCATGGAACATTGTGATGACAAGGAATCTAGAGCATTGTGATGACAATGGACATGGAGCATTGTGATGACAAGAAATCTGGAGCATTGTGATGACAATGGCCATGGAGAATTCTGATGACATGGTCATGGTACATTGTGATGACAAGAATTCTGGAGCATTGTGATGACAAGTGTCATGGAGTATTGTGATGACAAGTGTCATGGAGCATTGTAATGAAAGGTTTCATTGTGCACCGTGATGACATGTGGGATGGAGTATTGTGATGAAACTGGTCCTGGAGCATTTTGATAACAAAAGCCATGGAGCATTGTGATGACAGGCATCATGGAGCATTGTAAAGAAAGGGGCAATGGGGAATGTTAATGACAATAGAGAAATGTGAGGAAAATGGTCAGCGAGCATAGTGATTAAAGTGGTCTTTTAGAATTGTGATGAAAAGCGACATAGAGCATTGTGATGACAAAGGTCATGGAGAACTGTGATAATCAGTGTCATGTAGCATTGTGATGACACGGTCATGGAACGTTGTGATGACAAGAATTCTGGAGCATTGTGATGACACGGGCCATGGAGAATTGTGATGACATGGTCATGGAACATTGTGATGAAAAGAATTCTGGAGCACTGTTATGACAAGGGCCATGGAGCATTGTGATGACAAGTGTCATGGAGCATTGTAATGAAAGGTTTCATTGTTCACCGTGATGACAAGGGGGATGGAGTATTGTGATGAATCTGGTCCTGGAGCATTGTGATAACAAAAGCCATGGAGCATTGTGATGACAGGCATCATGGAGCTTTGTGAAGAAACGGGCCATGTGGAATTGTAATGACAATAGAGAAAGGTGATGAAAATTGTGAGCGAGCATAGTGATTAAAGTGGTCATTGAGAATTGTGATAACATCGTCATGGAACATTGGAATGACAAGAATTCTTGAGCATTGTGATGACAAGGGCCATGGAGCATTGTGATGACAAGAATTCTGGAGCATTGTGATGACAAGGGCCATGGAGCTTTGTGATGACAATGTCATGGAACATTGTGATGTCAAGAAATCTGGAGCATTCTGATGACACGGTCATGGAACATTGTGATGACAAGAAATCTGGAGCATTGTGATGACAATGGCCATGGAGCATTGTGATGACAAGAATTCTGGAGCATTGTGATGACAATGGCCATGGAGAATTCTGATGACATGGTCATGGTACATTGTGATGACAAGAATTGTGGAGCATTGTGATGACAAGTGTCATGGAGCATTGTAATGAAAGGTTTCCTTGTGCACCGTGATGACATGTGGGATGGAGTACTGTGATGAAACTGGTCCTGGAGCATTCTGATAACAAAAGCCATGGAGCATTGTGATGACAGGCATCATGGAGCATTGTAAAGAAAGGGGCAATGGGGAATTTTAATGACAATAGAGAAATGTGAGGAAAATGGTCAGCGAGCATAGTGATTAAAGTGGTCTTTTAGAATTGTGATGAAAAGCGACATAGAGCATTGTGATGACAAAGGTCATGGAGAACTGTGATAACCAGGGTCATGTAGCATTGTGATGACACGGTCATGGAACGTTGTGATGACAAGAATTCAGGAGCATTGTGATGACACGGGCCATGGAGAATTGTGATGACATGGTCATGGAACATTGTGATGAAAAGGATTCTGGAGCATTGTTATGACAAGGGCCATGGAGCATTGTGATGACAAGTGTCATGGAGCATTGTAATGAAAGATTTCATTGTGCAAGGTGATGACATAGGGGATGGAGTATTGTGATGAAACTGGTCCTGGAGCATTGTGATAACAAAGCCATGGAGCATTGTGATGACAGGCATCATGGAGCATTCTGAAGAAAGGGGCCATGGGGAATTGTAATGACAATAGATAAATGTGATGAAAATGGTCAGCGAGCATACTGATTAAAGTGGTCATTGAAAATTGTGATGAAAAGTGACATAGAACATTGTATTGATAAAGGTCATGGAGAACTGTGATGACCAGGGTCATGTAGAATTTGATGACATGGTCACGGAACATTGTGATGACAAGAATTCTGGAGCATTGTGATGACAAGGGCCATGGAGAATTGTAATGAAAGGTTTCATTGGGCACTGTGGTGACAAGGGGGATGGAGTATTGTGATGAAACTGGTCCTGGAGCATTGTGATAATAAAAGCCATGGAGCATTGTGATGACAGGCATCATGGAGCTTTGTGAAGAAAGGGGCCATGTGGAATTGTAATGACAATAGAGAAAGGTGATGAAAATTGTGAGCGAGCATAGTGATTAAAGTGGTCATTGAGAATTGTGATAACATCGTCATGGAACATTGGGATGAGAAGAATTCTTGAGCATTGTGATGACTAGGGCCATGGAGCATTGTGATGACACAGTCATGGAACATTGTGATGACAAGAATTCTGGAGCATTGTGATGACAAGGGCCATGGAGCTTTGTGATGACACGGTCATGGAACATTGTGATGACAAGGAATCTAGAGCATTGTGATGACAATGGACATGGAGCATTGTGATGACAAGAAATCTGGAGCATTGTGATGACAATGGCCATGGAGAATTCTGATGACATGGTCATGGTACATTGTGATGACAAGAATTCTGGAGCATTGTGATGACAAGTGTCATGGAGTATTGTGATGACAAGTGTCATGGAGCATTGTAATGAAAGGTTTCATTGTGCACCGTGATGACATGTGGGATGGAGTATTGTGATGAAACTGGTCCTGGAGCATTTTGATAACAAAAGCCATGGAGCATTGTGATGACAGGCATCATGGAGCATTGTAAAGAAAGGGGCAATGGGGAATGTTAATGACAATAGAGAAATGTGAGGAAAATGGTCAGCGAGCATAGTGATTAAAGTGGTCTTTTAGAATTGTGATGAAAAGCGACATAGAGCATTGTGATGACAAAGGTCATGGAGAACTGTGATAATCAGTGTCATGTAGCATTGTGATGACACGGTCATGGAACGTTGTGATGACAAGAATTCTGGAGCATTGTGATGACACGGGCCATGGAGAATTGTGATGACATGGTCATGGAACATTGTGATGAAAAGAATTCTGGAGCATTGTTATGACAAGGGCCATGGAGCATTGTGATGACAAGTGTCATGGAGCATTGTAATGAAAGGTTTCATTGTTCACCGTGATGACAAGTGGGATGGAGTATTGTGATGAATCTGGTCCTGGAGCATTGTGATAACAAAAGCCATGGAGCATTGTGATGACAGGCATCATGGAGCTTTGTGAAGAAAGGGGCCATGTGGAATTGTAATGACAATAGAGAAAGGTGATGAAAATTGTGAGCGAGCATAGTGATTAAAGTGGTCATTGAGAATTGTGATAACATCGTCATGGAACATTGGAATGACAAGAATTCTAGAGCATTGTGATGACAAGGGCCATGGAGCATTGTGATGACAAGAATTCTGGAGCATTGTGATGACAAGGGCCATGGAGCTTTGTGATGACAATGTCATGGAACATTGTGATGTCAAGAAATCTGGAGCATTCTGATGACACAGTCATGGAACATTGTGATGACAAGAAATCTGGAGCATTGTGATGACAATGGCCATGGAGCATTGTGATGACAAGAATTCTGGAGCATTGTGATGACAATGGCCATGGAGAATTCTGATGACATGGTCATGGTACATTGTGATGACAAGAATTCTGGAGCATTGTGATGACAAGTGTCATGGAGCATTGTGATGACAAGTGTCATGGAGCATTGTAATGAAAGGTTTCATTGTGCACCGTGATGAAATGTGGGATGGAGAATTTTGATGAAACCGGTCCTGGAGCATTTTGATAACAAAAGCCATGGAGCATTTTGATGACAGGCATCATGGAGCATTGTAAAGAAAGGGGTAATGGGGAATTGTAATGACAATAGAGAAATGTGAGGAAAATGGTCAGCGAGCATAGTGATTAAAGTGGTCTTTTAGAATTGTGATGAAAAGCGACATAGAGCATTGTGATGACAAAGGTCATGGAGAACTGTGATAACCAGGGTCATGTAGCATTGTGATGACACGGTCATGGAACGTTGTGATGACAAGAATTCAGGAGCATTGTGATGACACGGGCCATGGAGAATTGTGATGACATGGTCATGGAACATTGTGATGAAAAGGATTCTGGAGCATTGTTATGACAAGGGCCATGGAGCATTGTGATGACAAGTGTCATGGAGCATTGTAATGAAAGATTTCATTGTGCAAGGTGATGACATAGGGGATGGAGTATTGTGATGAAACTGGTCCTGGAGCATTGTGATAACAAAGCCATGGAGCATTGTGATGACAGGCATCATGGAGCATTCTGAAGAAAGGGGCCATGGGGAATTGTAATGACAATAGATAAATGTGATGAAAATGGTCAGCGAGCATACTGATTAAAGTGGTCATTGAAAATTGTGATGAAAAGTGACATAGAACATTGTATTGATAAAGGTCATGGAGAACTGTGATGACCAGGGTCATGTAGAATTTGATGACACGGTCACGGAACATTGTGATGAAAAGAATTCTGGAGCATTGTGATGAAAAGGGCCATGGAACATTGTGATGACACGGTCATGGAACATTCTGATGACAAGAAATCTGGAGCATTGTGATGACAAGGGCCATAGAGCATTGTGATGACACGGTCATGGAACATTGTGATGACAAGAATTCTGGAGCATTGTGATGACAAGGGCCATGGAGAATTGTAATGAAAGGTTTCATTGGGCACTGTGGTGACAAGGGGGATGGAGTATAGTGATGAAACTGGTCCTGGAGCATTGTGATAATAAAAGCCATGGAGCATTGTGATGACAGGCATCATGGAGCTTTGTGAAGAAAGGGGCCATGTGGAATTGTAATGACAATAGAGAAAGGTGATGAAAATTGTGAGCGAGCACAGTGATTAAAGTGGTCATTGAGAATTGTGATAATATCGTCATGGAACATTGGGATGAGAAGAATTCTTGAGCATTGTGATGACTAGGGCCATGGAGCATTGTGATGACACAGTCATGGAACATTGTGATGACAAGAATTCTGGAGCATTGTGATGACAAGGGCCATGGAGCTTTGTGATGACACGGTCATGGAACATTGTGATTACAAGAAATCTGCAGCATTGTGATGACACGGTCATGGAACATTGTGATGACAAGAAATCTGGAGCATTGTGATGACAATGGACATGGAGCATTGTGATGACAAGAAATCTGGAGCATTGTGATGACAAGGGCCATGGAGCATTGTGATGACAAGAAATCTGCAGCATTGTGATGACACAGTCATGGAACATTGTGATGACAAGAATTCTGGAGCTTTGTGATGACAAGGGCCATGGAGCATTGTGATCACACGGTCATGGAACATTGTGATGACAAGAAATCTGGAGCATTGTGATGACAAGTGTCATGGAGCATTGTGATGACAAGTGTCATGGAGCATTGTAATGAAAGGTTTCATTGTGCACCGTGATGACATGTGGGATGGAGTATTGTGATGAAACTGGTCCTGGAGCATTTTGATAACAAAAGCCATGGAGCATTGTGATGACAGGCATCATGGAGCATTGTAAAGAAAGGGGCAATGGGGAATGTTAATGACAATAGAGAAATGTGAGGAAAATGGTCAGCGAGCATAGTGATTAAAGTGGTCTTTTAGAATTGTGATGAAAAGCGACATAGAGCATTGTGATGACAAAGGTCATGGAGAACTGTGATAATCAGTGTCATGTAGCATTGTGATGACACGGTCATGGAACGTTGTGATGACAAGAATTCTGGAGCATTGTGATGACACGGGCCATGGAGATTTGTGATGACATGGTCATGGAACATTGTGATGAAAAGAATTCTGGAGCATTGTTATGACAAGGGCCATGGAGCATTGTGATGACAAGTGTCATGGAGCATTGTAATGAAAGGTTTCATTGTTCACTGTGATGACAAGGGGGATGGAGTATTGTGATGAATCTGGTCCTGGAGCATTGTGATAACAAAAGCCATGGAGCATTGTGATGACAGGCATCATGGAGCTTTGTGAAGAAAGGGGCCATGTGGAATTGTAATGACAATAGAGAAAGGTGATGAAAATTGTGAGCGAGCATAGTGATTAAAGTGGTCATTGAGAATTGTGATAACATCGTCATGGAACATTGGAATGACAAGAATTCTTGAGCATTGTGATGACAAGGTCCATGGAGCATTGGGATGACAAGAATTCTGGAGCATTGTGATGACAAGGGCCATGGAGCTTTGTGATGACAATGTCATGGAACATTGTGATGTCAAGAAATCTGGAGCATTCTGATGACACGGTCATGGAACATTGTGATGACAAGAAATCTGGAGCATTGTGATGACAATGGCCATGGAGCATTGTGATGACAAGAATTCTGGAGCACTGTGATGACAATGGCCATGGAGAATTCTGATGACATGGTCATGGTACATTGTGATGACAAGAATTCTGGAGCATTGTGATGACAAGTGTCTTGGAGCATTGTGATGACAAGTATCATGGAGCATTGTAATGAAAGGTTTCATTGTGCACCGTGATGACATGTGGGATGGAGAATTTTGATGAAACCGGTCCTGGAGCATTTTGATAACAAAAGCCATGGAGCATTTTGATGACAGGCATCATGGAGCATTGTAAAGAAAGGGGCAATGGGGAATTGTAATGACAATAGAGAAATGTGAGGAAAATGGTCAGCGAGCATAGTGATTAAAGTGGTCTTTTAGAATTGTGATGAAAAGCGACATAGAGCATTGTGATGACAAAGGTCATGGAGAACTGTGATAACCAGGGTCATGTAGCATTGTGATGACACGGTCATGGAACGTTGTGATGACAAGAATTCAGGAGCATTGTGATGACACGGGCCATGGAGAATTGTGATGACATGGTCATGGAACATTGTGATGAAAAGGATTCTGGAGCATTGTTATGACAAGGGCCATGGAGCATTGTGATGACAAGTGTCATGGAGCATTGTAATGAAAGATTTCATTGTGCAAGGTGATGACATAGGGGATGGAGTATTGTGATGAAACTGGTCCTGGAGCATTGTGATAACAAAGCCATGGAGCATTGTGATGACAGGCATCATGGAGCATTCTGAAGAAAGGGGCCATGGGGAATTGTAATGACAATAGATAAATGTGATGAAAATGGTCAGCGAGCATACTGATTAAAGTGGTCATTGAAAATTGTGATGAAAAGTGACATAGAACATTGTATTGATAAAGGTCATGGAGAACTGTGATGACCAGGGTCATGTAGAATTTGATGACACGGTCACGGAACATTGTGATGAAAAGAATTCTGGAGCATTGTGATGAAAAGGGCCATGGAACATTGTGATGACACGGTCATGGAACATTCTGATGACAAGAAATCTGGAGCATTGTGATGACAAGGGCCATAGAGCATTGTGATGACACGGTCATGGAACATTGTGATGACAAGAATTCTGGAGCATTGTGATGACAAGGGCCATGGAGAATTGTAATGAAAGGTTTCATTGGGCACTGTGGTGACAAGGGGGATGGAGTATAGTGATGAAACTGGTCCTGGAGCATTGTGATAATAAAAGCCATGGAGCATTGTGATGACAGGCATCATGGAGCTTTGTGAAGAAAGGGGCCATGTGGAAATGTAATGACAATAGAGAAAGGTGATGAAAATTGTGAGCGAGCACAGTGATTAAAGTGGTCATTGAGAATTGTGATAACATCGTCATGCAACATTGGGATGAGAAGAATTCTTGAGCATTGTGATGACTAGGGCCATGGAGCATTGTGATGACACAGTCATGGAACATTGTGATGACAAGAATTCTGGAGCATTGTGATGACAAGGGCCATGGAGCTTTGTGATGACACGGTCATGGAACATTGTGATTACAAGAAATCTGCAGCATTGTGATGACACGGTCATGGAACATTGTGATGACAAGAAATCTGGAGCATTGTGATGACAATGGACATGGAGCATTGTGATGACAAGAAATCTGGAGCATTGTGATGACAAGGGCCATGGAGCATTGTGATCACACGGTCATGGAACATTGTGATGACATGAAATCTGGAGCATTGTGATGACAAGTGTCATGGAGCATTGTGATGACAAGTGTCATGGAGCATTGTAATGAAAGGTTTCATTGTGCACCGTGATGACATGTGGGATGGAGTATTGTGATGAAACTGGTCCTGGAGCATTTTGATAACAAAAGCCATGGAGCATTGTGATGACAGGCATCATGGAGCATTGTAAAGAAAGGGGCAATGGGGAATGTTAATGACAATAGAGAAATGTGAGGAAAATGGTCAGCGAGCATAGTGATTAAAGTGGTCTTTTAGAATTGTGATGAAAAGCGACATAGAGCATTGTGATGACAAAGGTCATGGAGAACTGTGATAACCAGGGTCATGTAGCATTGTGATGACACGGTCATGGAACATTGTGATGAAAAGGATTCTGGAGCATTGTTATGACAAGGGCCATGGAGCATTGTGATGACAAGTGTCATGGAGCATTGTAATGAAAGATTTCATTGTGCAAGGTGATGACATAGGGGATGGAGTATTGTGATGAAACTGGTCCTGGAGCATTGTGATAACAAAGCCATGGAGCATTGTGATGACAGGCATCATGGAGCATTCTGAAGAAAGGGGCCATGGGGAATTGTAATGACAATAGATAAATGTGATGAAAATGGTCAGCGAGCATACTGATTAAAGTGGTCATTGAAAATTGTGATGAAAAGTGACATAGAACATTGTATTGATAAAGGTCATGGAGAACTGTGATGACCAGGGTCATGTAGAATTTGATGACATGGTCACGGAACATTGTGATGACAAGAATTCTGGAGCATTGTGATGACAAGGGCCATGGAGAATTGTAATGAAAGGTTTCATTGGGCACTGTGGTGACAAGGGGGATGGAGTATTGTGATGAAACTGGTCCTGGAGCATTGTGATAATAAAAGCCATGGAGCATTGTGATGACAGGCATCATGGAGCTTTGTGAAGAAAGGGGCCATGTGGAATTGTAATGACAATAGAGAAAGGTGATGAAAATTGTGAGCGAGCATAGTGATTAAAGTGGTCATTGAGAATTGTGATAACATCGTCATGGAACATTGGGATGAGAAGAATTCTTGAGCATTGTGATGACTAGGGCCATGGAGCATTGTGATGACACAGTCATGGAACATTGTGATGACAAGAATTCTGGAGCATTGTGATGACAAGGGCCATGGAGCTTTGTGATGACACGGTCATGGAACATTGTGATGACAAGGAATCTAGAGCATTGTGATGACAATGGACATGGAGCATTGTGATGACAAGAAATCTGGAGCATTGTGATGACAATGGCCATGGAGAATTCTGATGACATGGTCATGGTACATTGTGATGACAAGAATTCTGGAGCATTGTGATGACAAGTGTCATGGAGTATTGTGATGACAAGTGTCATGGAGCATTGTAATGAAAGGTTTCATTGTGCACCGTGATGACATGTGGGATGGAGTATTGTGATGAAACTGGTCCTGGAGCATTTTGATAACAAAAGCCATGGAGCATTGTGATGACAGGCATCATGGAGCATTGTAAAGAAAGGGGCAATGGGGAATGTTAATGACAATAGAGAAATGTGAGGAAAATGGTCAGCGAGCATAGTGATTAAAGTGGTCTTTTAGAATTGTGATGAAAAGCGACATAGAGCATTGTGATGACAAAGGTCATGGAGAACTGTGATAATCAGTGTCATGTAGCATTGTGATGACACGGTCATGGAACGTTGTGATGACAAGAATTCTGGAGCATTGTGATGACACGGGCCATGGAGAATTGTGATGACATGGTCATGGAACATTGTGATGAAAAGAATTCTGGAGCACTGTTATGACAAGGGCCATGGAGCATTGTGATGACAAGTGTCATGGAGCATTGTAATGAAAGGTTTCATTGTTCACCGTGATGACAAGGGGGATGGAGTATTGTGATGAATCTGGTCCTGGAGCATTGTGATAACAAAAGCCATGGAGCATTGTGATGACAGGCATCATGGAGCTTTGTGAAGAAACGGGCCATGTGGAATTGTAATGACAATAGAGAAAGGTGATGAAAATTGTGAGCGAGCATAGTGATTAAAGTGGTCATTGAGAATTGTGATAACATCGTCATGGAACATTGGAATGACAAGAATTCTTGAGCATTGTGATGACAAGGGCCATGGAGCATTGTGATGACAAGAATTCTGGAGCATTGTGATGACAAGGGCCATGGAGCTTTGTGATGACAATGTCATGGAACATTGTGATGTCAAGAAATCTGGAGCATTCTGATGACACGGTCATGGAACATTGTGATGACAAGAAATCTGGAGCATTGTGATGACAATGGCCATGGAGCATTGTGATGACAAGAATTCTGGAGCATTGTGATGACAATGGCCATGGAGAATTCTGATGACATGGTCATGGTACATTGTGATGACAAGAATTGTGGAGCATTGTGATGACAAGTGTCATGGAGCATTGTAATGAAAGGTTTCCTTGTGCACCGTGATGACATGTGGGATGGAGTACTGTGATGAAACTGGTCCTGGAGCATTCTGATAACAAAAGCCATGGAGCATTGTGATGACAGGCATCATGGAGCATTGTAAAGAAAGGGGCAATGGGGAATTTTAATGACAATAGAGAAATGTGAGGAAAATGGTCAGCGAGCATAGTGATTAAAGTGGTCTTTTAGAATTGTGATGAAAAGCGACATAGAGCATTGTGATGACAAAGGTCATGGAGAACTGTGATAACCAGGGTCATGTAGCATTGTGATGACACGGTCATGGAACGTTGTGATGACAAGAATTCAGGAGCATTGTGATGACACGGGCCATGGAGAATTGTGATGACATGGTCATGGAACATTGTGATGAAAAGGATTCTGGAGCATTGTTATGACAAGGGCCATGGAGCATTGTGATGACAAGTGTCATGGAGCATTGTAATGAAAGATTTCATTGTGCAAGGTGATGACATAGGGGATGGAGTATTGTGATGAAACTGGTCCTGGAGCATTGTGATAACAAAGCCATGGAGCATTGTGATGACAGGCATCATGGAGCATTCTGAAGAAAGGGGCCATGGGGAATTGTAATGACAATAGATAAATGTGATGAAAATGGTCAGCGAGCATACTGATTAAAGTGGTCATTGAAAATTGTGATGAAAAGTGACATAGAACATTGTATTGATAAAGGTCATGGAGAACTGTGATGACCAGGGTCATGTAGAATTTGATGACATGGTCACGGAACATTGTGATGACAAGAATTCTGGAGCATTGTGATGACAAGGGCCATGGAGAATTGTAATGAAAGGTTTCATTGGGCACTGTGGTGACAAGGGGGATGGAGTATTGTGATGAAACTGGTCCTGGAGCATTGTGATAATAAAAGCCATGGAGCATTGTGATGACAGGCATCATGGAGCTTTGTGAAGAAAGGGGCCATGTGGAAGTGTAATGACAATAGAGAAAGGTGATGAAAATTGTGAGCGAGCATAGTGATTAAAGTGGTCATTGAGAATTGTGATAACATCGTCATGGAACATTGGGATGAGAAGAATTCTTGAGCATTGTGATGACTAGGGCCATGGAGCATTGTGATGACACAGTCATGGAACATTGTGATGACAAGAATTCTGGAGCATTGTGATGACAAGGGCCATGGAGCTTTGTGATGACACGGTCATGGAACATTGTGATGACAAGGAATCTAGAGCATTGTGATGACAATGGACATGGAGCATTGTGATGACAAGAAATCTGGAGCATTGTGATGACAATGGCCATGGAGAATTCTGATGACATGGTCATGGTACATTGTGATGACAAGAATTCTGGAGCATTGTGATGACAAGTGTCATGGAGTATTGTGATGACAAGTGTCATGGAGCATTGTAATGAAAGGTTTCATTGTGCACCGTGATGACATGTGGGATGGAGTATTGTGATGAAACTGGTCCTGGAGCATTTTGATAACAAAAGCCATGGAGCATTGTGATGACAGGCATCATGGAGCATTGTAAAGAAAGGGGCAATGGGGAATGTTAATGACAATAGAGAAATGTGAGGAAAATGGTCAGCGAGCATAGTGATTAAAGTGGTCTTTTAGAATTGTGATGAAAAGCGACATAGAGCATTGTGATGACAAAGGTCATGGAGAACTGTGATAATCAGTGTCATGTAGCATTGTGATGACACGGTCATGGAACGTTGTGATGACAAGAATTCTGGAGCATTGTGATGACACGGGCCATGGAGAATTGTGATGACATGGTCATGGAACATTGTGATGAAAAGAATTCTGGAGCATTGTTATGACAAGGGCCATGGAGCATTGTGATGACAAGTGTCATGGAGCATTGTAATGAAAGGTTTCATTGTTCACCGTGATGACAAGTGGGATGGAGTATTGTGATGAATCTGGTCCTGGAGCATTGTGATAACAAAAGCCATGGAGCATTGTGATGACAGGCATCATGGAGCTTTGTGAAGAAAGGGGCCATGTGGAATTGTAATGACAATAGAGAAAGGTGATGAAAATTGTGAGCGAGCATAGTGATTAAAGTGGTCATTGAGAATTGTGATAACATCGTCATGGAACATTGGAATGACAAGAATTCTAGAGCATTGTGATGACAAGGGCCATGGAGCATTGTGATGACAAGAATTCTGGAGCATTGTGATGACAAGGGCCATGGAGCTTTGTGATGACAATGTCATGGAACATTGTGATGTCAAGAAATCTGGAGCATTCTGATGACACAGTCATGGAACATTGTGATGACAAGAAATCTGGAGCATTGTGATGACAATGGCCATGGAGCATTGTGATGACAAGAATTCTGGAGCATTGTGATGACAATGGCCATGGAGAATTCTGATGACATGGTCATGGTACATTGTGATGACAAGAATTCTGGAGCATTGTGATGACAAGTGTCATGGAGCATTGTGATGACAAGTGTCATGGAGCATTGTAATGAAAGGTTTCATTGTGCACCGTGATGAAATGTGGGATGGAGAATTTTGATGAAACCGGTCCTGGAGCATTTTGATAACAAAAGCCATGGAGCATTTTGATGACAGGCATCATGGAGCATTGTAAAGAAAGGGGTAATGGGGAATTGTAATGACAATAGAGAAATGTGAGGAAAATGGTCAGCGAGCATAGTGATTAAAGTGGTCTTTTAGAATTGTGATGAAAAGCGACATAGAGCATTGTGATGACAAAGGTCATGGAGAACTGTGATAACCAGGGTCATGTAGCATTGTGATGACACGGTCATGGAACGTTGTGATGACAAGAATTCAGGAGCATTGTGATGACACGGGCCATGGAGAATTGTGATGACATGGTCATGGAACATTGTGATGAAAAGGATTCTGGAGCATTGTTATGACAAGGGCCATGGAGCATTGTGATGACAAGTGTCATGGAGCATTGTAATGAAAGATTTCATTGTGCAAGGTGATGACATAGGGGATGGAGTATTGTGATGAAACTGGTCCTGGAGCATTGTGATAACAAAGCCATGGAGCATTGTGATGACAGGCATCATGGAGCATTCTGAAGAAAGGGGCCATGGGGAATTGTAATGACAATAGATAAATGTGATGAAAATGGTCAGCGAGCATACTGATTAAAGTGGTCATTGAAAATTGTGATGAAAAGTGACATAGAACATTGTATTGATAAAGGTCATGGAGAACTGTGATGACCAGGGTCATGTAGAATTTGATGACACGGTCACGGAACATTGTGATGAAAAGAATTCTGGAGCATTGTGATGAAAAGGGCCATGGAACATTGTGATGACACGGTCATGGAACATTCTGATGACAAGAAATCTGGAGCATTGTGATGACAAGGGCCATAGAGCATTGTGATGACACGGTCATGGAACATTGTGATGACAAGAATTCTGGAGCATTGTGATGACAAGGGCCATGGAGAATTGTAATGAAAGGTTTCATTGGGCACTGTGGTGACAAGGGGGATGGAGTATAGTGATGAAACTGGTCCTGGAGCATTGTGATAATAAAAGCCATGGAGCATTGTGATGACAGGCATCATGGAGCTTTGTGAAGAAAGGGGCCATGTGGAATTGTAATGACAATAGAGAAAGGTGATGAAAATTGTGAGCGAGCACAGTGATTAAAGTGGTCATTGAGAATTGTGATAATATCGTCATGGAACATTGGGATGAGAAGAATTCTTGAGCATTGTGATGACTAGGGCCATGGAGCATTGTGATGACACAGTCATGGAACATTGTGATGACAAGAATTCTGGAGCATTGTGATGACAAGGGCCATGGAGCTTTGTGATGACACGGTCATGGAACATTGTGATTACAAGAAATCTGCAGCATTGTGATGACACGGTCATGGAACATTGTGATGACAAGAAATCTGGAGCATTGTGATGACAATGGACATGGAGCATTGTGATGACAAGAAATCTGGAGCATTGTGATGACAAGGGCCATGGAGCATTGTGATGACAAGAAATCTGCAGCATTGTGATGACACAGTCATGGAACATTGTGATGACAAGAATTCTGGAGCATTGTGATGACAAGGGACATGGAGCATTGTGATCACACGGTCATGGAACATTGTGATGACAAGAAATCTGGAGCATTGTGATGACAAGTGTCATGGAGCATTGTGATGACAAGTGTCATGGAGCATTGTAATGAAAGGTTTCATTGTGCACCGTGATGACATGTGGGATGGAGTATTGTGATGAAACTGGTCCTGGAGCATTTTGATAACAAAAGCCATGGAGCATTGTGATGACAGGCATCATGGAGCATTGTAAAGAAAGGGGCAATGGGGAATGTTAATGACAATAGAGAAATGTGAGGAAAATGGTCAGCGAGCATAGTGATTAAAGTGGTCTTTTAGAATTGTGATGAAAAGCGACATAGAGCATTGTGATGACAAAGGTCATGGAGAACTGTGATAATCAGTGTCATGTAGCATTGTGATGACACGGTCATGGAACGTTGTGATGACAAGAATTCTGGAGCATTGTGATGACACGGGCCATGGAGATTTGTGATGACATGGTCATGGAACATTGTGATGAAAAGAATTCTGGAGCATTGTTATGACAAGGGCCATGGAGCATTGTGATGACAAGTGTCATGGAGCATTGTAATGAAAGGTTTCATTGTTCACTGTGATGACAAGGGGGATGGAGTATTGTGATGAATCTGGTCCTGGAGCATTGTGATAACAAAAGCCATGGAGCATTGTGATGACAGGCATCATGGAGCTTTGTGAAGAAAGGGGCCATGTGGAATTGTAATGACAATAGAGAAAGGTGATGAAAATTGTGAGCGAGCATAGTGATTAAAGTGGTCATTGAGAATTGTGATAACATCGTCATGGAACATTGGAATGACAAGAATTCTTGAGCATTGTGATGACAAGGGCCATGGAGCATTGGGATGACAAGAATTCTGGAGCATTGTGATGACAAGGGCCATGGAGCTTTGTGATGACAATGTCATGGAACATTGTGATGTCAAGAAATCTGGAGCATTCTGATGACACGGTCATGGAACATTGTGATGACAAGAAATCTGGAGCATTGTGATGACAATGGCCATGGAGCATTGTGATGACAAGAATTCTGGAGCACTGTGATGACAATGGCCATGGAGAATTCTGATGACATGGTCATGGTACATTGTGATGACAAGAATTCTGGAGCATTGTGATGACAAGTGTCTTGGAGCATTGTGATGACAAGTATCATGGAGCATTGTAATGAAAGGTTTCATTGTGCACCGTGATGACATGTGGGATGGAGAATTTTGATGAAACCGGTCCTGGAGCATTTTGATAACAAAAGCCATGGAGCATTTTGATGACAGGCATCATGGAGCATTGTAAAGAAAGGGGCAATGGGGAATTGTAATGACAATAGAGAAATGTGAGGAAAATGGTCAGCGAGCATAGTGATTAAAGTGGTCTTTTAGAATTGTGATGAAAAGCGACATAGAGCATTGTGATGACAAAGGTCATGGAGAACTGTGATAACCAGGGTCATGTAGCATTGTGATGACACGGTCATGGAACGTTGTGATGACAAGAATTCAGGAGCATTGTGATGACACGGGCCATGGAGAATTGTGATGACATGGTCATGGAACATTGTGATGAAAAGGATTCTGGAGCATTGTTATGACAAGGGCCATGGAGCATTGTGATGACAAGTGTCATGGAGCATTGTAATGAAAGATTTCATTGTGCAAGGTGATGACATAGGGGATGGAGTATTGTGATGAAACTGGTCCTGGAGCATTGTGATAACAAAGCCATGGAGCATTGTGATGACAGGCATCATGGAGCATTCTGAAGAAAGGGGCCATGGGGAATTGTAATGACAATAGATAAATGTGATGAAAATGGTCAGCGAGCATACTGATTAAAGTGGTCATTGAAAATTGTGATGAAAAGTGACATAGAACATTGTATTGATAAAGGTCATGGAGAACTGTGATGACCAGGGTCATGTAGAATTTGATGACACGGTCACGGAACATTGTGATGAAAAGAATTCTGGAGCATTGTGATGAAAAGGGCCATGGAACATTGTGATGACACGGTCATGGAACATTCTGATGACAAGAAATCTGGAGCATTGTGATGACAAGGGCCATAGAGCATTGTGATGACACGGTCATGGAACATTGTGATGACAAGAATTCTGGAGCATTGTGATGACAAGGGCCATGGAGAATTGTAATGAAAGGTTTCATTGGGCACTGTGGTGACAAGGGGGATGGAGTATAGTGATGAAACTGGTCCTGGAGCATTGTGATAATAAAAGCCATGGAGCATTGTGATGACAGGCATCATGGAGCTTTGTGAAGAAAGGGGCCATGTGGAAATGTAATGACAATAGAGAAAGGTGATGAAAATTGTGAGCGAGCACAGTGATTAAAGTGGTCATTGAGAATTGTGATAACATCGTCATGGAACATTGGGATGAGAAGAATTCTTGAGCATTGTGATGACTAGGGCCATGGAGCATTGTGATGACACAGTCATGGAACATTGTGATGACAAGAATTCTGGAGCATTGTGATGACAAGGGCCATGGAGCTTTGTGATGACACGGTCATGGAACATTGTGATTACAAGAAATCTGCAGCATTGTGATGACACGGTCATGGAACATTGTGATGACAAGAAATCTGGAGCATTGTGATGACAATGGACATGGAGCATTGTGATGACAAGAAATCTGGAGCATTGTGATGACAAGGGCCATGGAGCATTGTGATGACAAGAAACCTGCAGCATTGTGATGACACAGTCATGGAACATTGTGATGACAAGAATTCTGGAGCATTGTGATGACAAGGGCCATGGAGCATTGTGATCACACGGTCATGGAACATTGTGATGACAAGAAATCTGGAGCATTGTGATGACAAGTGTCATGGAGCATTGTGATGACAAGTGTCATGGAGCATTGTAATGAAAGGTTTCATTGTGCACCGTGATGACATGTGGGATGGAGTATTGTGATGAAACTGGTCCTGGAGCATTTTGATAACAAAAGCCATGGAGCATTGTGATGACAGGCATCATGGAGCATTGTAAAGAAAGGGGCAATGGGGAATGTTAATGACAATAGAGAAATGTGAGGAAAATGGTCAGCGAGCATAGTGATTAAAGTGGTCTTTTAGAATTGTGATGAAAAGCGACATAGAGCATTGTGATGACAAAGGTCATGGAGAACTGTGATAATCAGTGTCATGTAGCATTGTGATGACACGGTCATGGAACGTTGTGATGACAAGAATTCAGGAGCATTGTGATGACACGGGCCATGGAGAATTGTGATGACATGGTCATGGAACATTGTGATGAAAAGGATTCTGGAGCATTGTTATGACAAGGGCCATGGAGCATTGTGATGACAAGTGTCATGGAGCATTGTAATGAAAGATTTCATTGTGCAAGGTGATGACATAGGGGATGGAGTATTGTGATGAAACTGGTCCTGGAGCATTGTGATAACAAAGCCATGGAGCATTGTGATGACAGGCATCATGGAGCATTCTGAAGAAAGGGGCCATGGGGAATTGTAATGACAATAGATAAATGTGATGAAAATGGTCAGCGAGCATACTGATTAAAGTGGTCATTGAAAATTGTGATGAAAAGTGACATAGAACATTGTATTGATAAAGGTCAGGGAGAACTGTGATGACCAGGGTCATGTAGAATTTGATGACATGGTCACGGAACATTGTGATGACAAGAATTCTGGAGCATTGTGATGACAAGGGCCATGGAGAATTGTAATGAAAGGTTTCATTGGGCACTGTGGTGACAAGGGGGATGGAGTATTGTGATGAAACTGGTCCTGAAGCATTGTGATAATAAAAGCCATGGAGCATTGTGATGACAGGCATCATGGAGCTTTGTGAAGAAAGGGGCCATGTGGAATTGTAATGACAATAGAGAAAGGTGATGAAAATTGTGAGCGAGCATAGTGATTAAAGTGGTCATTGAGAATTGTGATAACATCGTCATGGAACATTGGGATGAGAAGAATTCTTGAGCATTGTGATGACTAGGGCCATGGAGCATTGTGATGACACAGTCATGGAACATTGTGATGACAAGAATTCTGGAGCATTGTGATGACAAGGGCCATGGAGCTTTGTGATGACACGGTCATGGAACATTGTGATGACAAGGAATCTAGAGCATTGTGATGACAATGGACATGGAGCATTGTGATGACAAGAAATCTGGAGCATTGTGATGACAATGGCCATGGAGAATTCTGATGACATGGTCATGGTACATTGTGATGACAAGAATTCTGGAGCATTGTGATGACAAGTGTCATGGAGTATTGTGATGACAAGTGTCATGGAGCATTGTAATGAAAGGTTTCATTGTGCACCGTGATGACATGTGGGATGGAGTATTGTGATGAAACTGGTCCTGGAGCATTTTGATAACAAAAGCCATGGAGCATTGTGATGACAGGCATCATGGAGCATTGTAAAGAAAGGGGCAATGGGGAATGTTAATGACAATAGAGAAATGTGAGGAAAATGGTCAGCGAGCATAGTGATTAAAGTGGTCTTTTAGAATTGTGATGAAAAGCGACATAGAGCATTGTGATGACAAAGGTCATGGAGAACTGTGATAATCAGTGTCATGTAGCATTGTGATGACACGGTCATGGAACGTTGTGATGACAAGAATTCTGGAGCATTGTGATGACACGGGCCATGGAGAATTGTGATGACATGGTCATGGAACATTGTGATGAAAAGAATTCTGGAGCACTGTTATGACAAGGGCCATGGAGCATTGTGATGACAAGTGTCATGGAGCATTGTAATGAAAGGTTTCATTGTTCACCGTGATGACAAGGGGGATGGAGTATTGTGATGAATCTGGTCCTGGAGCATTGTGATAACAAAAGCCATGGAGCATTGTGATGACAGGCATCATGGAGCTTTGTGAAGAAACGGGCCATGTGGAATTGTAATGACAATAGAGAAAGGTGATGAAAATTGTGAGCGAGCATAGTGATTAAAGTGGTCATTGAGAATTGTGATAACATCGTCATGGAACATTGGAATGACAAGAATTCTTGAGCATTGTGATGACAAGGGCCATGGAGCATTGTGATGACAAGAATTCTGGAGCATTGTGATGACAAGGGCCATGGAGCTTTGTGATGACAATGTCATGGAACATTGTGATGTCAAGAAATCTGGAGCATTCTGATGACACGGTCATGGAACATTGTGATGACAAGAAATCTGGAGCATTGTGATGACAATGGCCATGGAGCATTGTGATGACAAGAATTCTGGAGCATTGTGATGACAATGGCCATGGAGAATTCTGATGACATGGTCATGGTACATTGTGATGACAAGAATTGTGGAGCATTGTGATGACAAGTGTCATGGAGCATTGTAATGAAAGGTTTCCTTGTGCACCGTGATGACATGTGGGATGGAGTACTGTGATGAAACTGGTCCTGGAGCATTCTGATAACAAAAGCCATGGAGCATTGTGATGACAGGCATCATGGAGCATTGTAAAGAAAGGGGCAATGGGGAATTTTAATGACAATAGAGAAATGTGAGGAAAATGGTCAGCGAGCATAGTGATTAAAGTGGTCTTTTAGAATTGTGATGAAAAGCGACATAGAGCATTGTGATGACAAAGGTCATGGAGAACTGTGATAACCAGGGTCATGTAGCATTGTGATGACACGGTCATGGAACGTTGTGATGACAAGAATTCAGGAGCATTGTGATGACACGGGCCATGGAGAATTGTGATGACATGGTCATGGAACATTGTGATGAAAAGGATTCTGGAGCATTGTTATGACAAGGGCCATGGAGCATTGTGATGACAAGTGTCATGGAGCATTGTAATGAAAGATTTCATTGTGCAAGGTGATGACATAGGGGATGGAGTATTGTGATGAAACTGGTCCTGGAGCATTGTGATAACAAAGCCATGGAGCATTGTGATGACAGGCATCATGGAGCATTCTGAAGAAAGGGGCCATGGGGAATTGTAATGACAATAGATAAATGTGATGAAAATGGTCAGCGAGCATACTGATTAAAGTGGTCATTGAAAATTGTGATGAAAAGTGACATAGAACATTGTATTGATAAAGGTCATGGAGAACTGTGATGACCAGGGTCATGTAGAATTTGATGACATGGTCACGGAACATTGTGATGACAAGAATTCTGGAGCATTGTGATGACAAGGGCCATGGAGAATTGTAATGAAAGGTTTCATTGGGCACTGTGGTGACAAGGGGGATGGAGTATTGTGATGAAACTGGTCCTGGAGCATTGTGATAATAAAAGCCATGGAGCATTGTGATGACAGGCATCATGGAGCTTTGTGAAGAAAGGGGCCATGTGGAATTGTAATGACAATAGAGAAAGGTGATGAAAATTGTGAGCGAGCATAGTGATTAAAGTGGTCATTGAGAATTGTGATAACATCGTCATGGAACATTGGGATGAGAAGAATTCTTGAGCATTGTGATGACTAGGGCCATGGAGCATTGTGATGACACAGTCATGGAACATTGTGATGACAAGAATTCTGGAGCATTGTGATGACAAGGGCCATGGAGCTTTGTGATGACACGGTCATGGAACATTGTGATGACAAGGAATCTAGAGCATTGTGATGACAATGGACATGGAGCATTGTGATGACAAGAAATCTGGAGCATTGTGATGACAATGGCCATGGAGAATTCTGATGACATGGTCATGGTACATTGTGATGACAAGAATTCTGGAGCATTGTGATGACAAGTGTCATGGAGTATTGTGATGACAAGTGTCATGGAGCATTGTAATGAAAGGTTTCATTGTGCACCGTGATGACATGTGGGATGGAGTATTGTGATGAAACTGGTCCTGGAGCATTTTGATAACAAAAGCCATGGAGCATTGTGATGACAGGCATCATGGAGCATTGTAAAGAAAGGGGCAATGGGGAATGTTAATGACAATAGAGAAATGTGAGGAAAATGGTCAGCGAGCATAGTGATTAAAGTGGTCTTTTAGAATTGTGATGAAAAGCGACATAGAGCATTGTGATGACAAAGGTCATGGAGAACTGTGATAATCAGTGTCATGTAGCATTGTGATGACACGGTCATGGAACGTTGTGATGACAAGAATTCTGGAGCATTGTGATGACACGGGCCATGGAGAATTGTGATGACATGGTCATGGAACATTGTGATGAAAAGAATTCTGGAGCACTGTTATGACAAGGGCCATGGAGCATTGTGATGACAAGTGTCATGGAGCATTGTAATGAAAGGTTTCATTGTTCACCGTGATGACAAGGGGGATGGAGTATTGTGATGAATCTGGTCCTGGAGCATTGTGATAACAAAAGCCATGGAGCATTGTGATGACAGGCATCATGGAGCTTTGTGAAGAAACGGGCCATGTGGAATTGTAATGACAATAGAGAAAGGTGATGAAAATTGTGAGCGAGCATAGTGATTAAAGTGGTCATTGAGAATTGTGATAACATCGTCATGGAACATTGGAATGACAAGAATTCTTGAGCATTGTGATGACAAGGGCCATGGAGCATTGTGATGACAAGAATTCTGGAGCATTGTGATGACAAGGGCCATGGAGCTTTGTGATGACAATGTCATGGAACATTGTGATGTCAAGAAATCTGGAGCATTCTGATGACACGGTCATGGAACATTGTGATGACAAGAAATCTGGAGCATTGTGATGACAATGGCCATGGAGCATTGTGATGACAAGAATTCTGGAGCATTGTGATGACAATGGCCATGGAGAATTCTGATGACATGGTCATGGTACATTGTGATGACAAGAATTGTGGAGCATTGTGATGACAAGTGTCATGGAGCATTGTAATGAAAGGTTTCCTTGTGCACCGTGATGACATGTGGGATGGAGTACTGTGATGAAACTGGTCCTGGAGCATTCTGATAACAAAAGCCATGGAGCATTGTGATGACAGGCATCATGGAGCATTGTAAAGAAAGGGGCAATGGGGAATTTTAATGACAATAGAGAAATGTGAGGAAAATGGTCAGCGAGCATAGTGATTAAAGTGGTCTTTTAGAATTGTGATGAAAAGCGACATAGAGCATTGTGATGACAAAGGTCATGGAGAACTGTGATAACCAGGGTCATGTAGCATTGTGATGACACGGTCATGGAACGTTGTGATGACAAGAATTCAGGAGCATTGTGATGACACGGGCCATGGAGAATTGTGATGACATGGTCATGGAACATTGTGATGAAAAGGATTCTGGAGCATTGTTATGACAAGGGCCATGGAGCATTGTGATGACAAGTGTCATGGAGCATTGTAATGAAAGATTTCATTGTGCAAGGTGATGACATAGGGGATGGAGTATTGTGATGAAACTGGTCCTGGAGCATTGTGATAACAAAGCCATGGAGCATTGTGATGACAGGCATCATGGAGCATTCTGAAGAAAGGGGCCATGGGGAATTGTAATGACAATAGATAAATGTGATGAAAATGGTCAGCGAGCATACTGATTAAAGTGGTCATTGAAAATTGTGATGAAAAGTGACATAGAACATTGTATTGATAAAGGTCATGGAGAACTGTGATGACCAGGGTCATGTAGAATTTGATGACATGGTCACGGAACATTGTGATGACAAGAATTCTGGAGCATTGTGATGACAAGGGCCATGGAGAATTGTAATGAAAGGTTTCATTGGGCACTGTGGTGACAAGGGGGGTGGAGTATTGTGATGAAACTGGTCCTGGAGCATTGTGATAATAAAAGCCATGGAGCATTGTGATGACAGGCATCATGGAGCTTTGTGAAGAAAGGGGCCATGTGGAATTGTAATGACAATAGAGAAAGGTGATGAAAATTGTGAGCGAGCATAGTGATTAAAGTGGTCATTGAGAATTGTGATAACATCGTCATGGAACATTGGGATGAGAAGAATTCTTGAGCATTGTGATGACTAGGGCCATGGAGCATTGTGATGACACAGTCATGGAACATTGTGATGACAAGAATTCTGGAGCATTGTGATGACAAGGGCCATGGAGCTTTGTGATGACACGGTCATGGAACATTGTGATGACAAGGAATCTAGAGCATTGTGATGACAATGGACATGGAGCATTGTGATGACAAGAAATCTGGAGCATTGTGATGACAATGGCCATGGAGAATTCTGATGACATGGTCATGGTACATTGTGATGACAAGAATTCTGGAGCATTGTGATGACAAGTGTCATGGAGTATTGTGATGACAAGTGTCATGGAGCATTGTAATGAAAGGTTTCATTGTGCACCGTGATGACATGTGGGATGGAGTATTGTGATGAAACTGGTCCTGGAGCATTTTGATAACAAAAGCCATGGAGCATTGTGATGACAGGCATCATGGAGCATTGTAAAGAAAGGGGCAATGGGGAATGTTAATGACAATAGAGAAATGTGAGGAAAATGGTCAGCGAGCATAGTGATTAAAGTGGTCTTTTAGAATTGTGATGAAAAGCGACATAGAGCATTGTGATGACAAAGGTCATGGAGAACTGTGATAATCAGTGTCATGTAGCATTGTGATGACACGGTCATGGAACGTTGTGATGACAAGAATTCTGGAGCATTGTGATGACACGGGCCATGGAGAATTGTGATGACATGGTCATGGAACATTGTGATGAAAAGAATTCTGGAGCATTGTTATGACAAGGGCCATGGAGCATTGTGATGACAAGTGTCATGGAGCATTGTAATGAAAGGTTTCATTGTTCACCGTGATGACAAGTGGGATGGAGTATTGTGATGAATCTGGTCCTGGAGCATTGTGATAACAAAAGCCATGGAGCATTGTGATGACAGGCATCATGGAGCTTTGTGAAGAAAGGGGCCATGTGGAATTGTAATGACAATAGAGAAAGGTGATGAAAATTGTGAGCGAGCGTAGTGATTAAAGTGGTCATTGAGAATTGTGATAACATCGTCATGGAACATTGGAATGACAAGAATTCTAGAGCATTGTGATGACAAGGGCCATGGAGCATTGTGATGACAAGAATTCTGGAGCATTGTGATGACAAGGGCCATGGAGCTTTGTGATGACAATGTCATGGAACATTGTGATGTCAAGAAATCTGGAGCATTCTGATGACACAGTCATGGAACATTGTGATGACAAGAAATCTGGAGCATTGTGATGACAATGGCCATGGAGCATTGTGATGACAAGAATTCTGGAGCATTGTGATGACAATGGCCATGGAGAATTCTGATGACATGGTCATGGTACATTGTGATGACAAGAATTCTGGAGCATTGTGATGACAAGTGTCATGGAGCATTGTGATGACAAGTGTCATGGAGCATTGTAATGAAAGGTTTCATTGTGCACCGTGATGAAATGTGGGATGGAGAATTTTGATGAAACCGGTCCTGGAGCATTTTGATAACAAAAGCCATGGAGCATTTTGATGACAGGCATCATGGAGCATTGTAAAGAAACGGGTAATGGGGAATTGTAATGACAATAGAGAAATGTGAGGAAAATGGTCAGCGAGCATAGTGATTAAAGTGGTCTTTTAGAATTGTGATGAAAAGCGACATAGAGCATTGTGATGACAAAGGTCATGGAGAACTGTGATAACCAGGGTCATGTAGCATTGTGATGACACGGTCATGGAACGTTGTGATGACAAGAATTCAGGAGCATTGTGATGACACGGGCCATGGAGAATTGTGATGACATGGTCATGGAACATTGTGATGAAAAGGATTCTGGAGCATTGTTATGACAAGGGCCATGGAGCATTGTGATGACAAGTGTCATGGAGCATTGTAATGAAAGATTTCATTGTGCAAGGTGATGACATAGGGGATGGAGTATTGTGATGAAACTGGTCCTGGAGCATTGTGATAACAAAGCCATGGAGCATTGTGATGACAGGCATCATGGAGCATTCTGAAGAAAGGGGCCATGGGGAATTGTAATGACAATAGATAAATGTGATGAAAATGGTCAGCGAGCATACTGATTAAAGTGGTCATTGAAAATTGTGATGAAAAGTGACATAGAACATTGTATTGATAAAGGTCATGGAGAACTGTGATGACCAGGGTCATGTAGAATTTGATGACACGGTCACGGAACATTGTGATGAAAAGAATTCTGGAGCATTGTGATGAAAAGGGCCATGGAACATTGTGATGACACGGTCATGGAACATTCTGATGACAAGAAATCTAGAGCATTGTGATGACAAGGGCCATAGAGCATTGTGATGACACGGTCATGGAACATTGTGATGACAAGAATTCTGGAGCATTGTGATGACAAGGGCCATGGAGAATTGTAATGAAAGGTTTCATTGGGCACTGTGGTGACAAGGGGGATGGAGTATAGTGATGAAACTGGTCCTGGAGCATTGTGATAATAAAAGCCATGGAGCATTGTGATGACAGGCATCATGGAGCTTTGTGAAGAAAGGGGCCATGTGGAATTGTAATGACAATAGAGAAAGGTGATGAAAATTGTGAGCGAGCACAGTGATTAAAGTGGTCATTGAGAATTGTGATAACATCGTCATGGAACATTGGGATGAGAAGAATTCTTGAGCATTGTGATGACTAGGGCCATGGAGCATTGTGATGACACAGTCATGGAACATTGTGATGACAAGAATTCTGGAGCATTGTGATGACAAGGGCCATGGAGCTTTGTGATGACACGGTCATGGAACATTGTGATTACAAGAAATCTGCAGCATTGTGATGACACGGTCATGGAACATTGTGATGACAAGAAATCTGGAGCATTGTGATGACAATGGACATGGAGCATTGTGATGACAAGAAATCTGGAGCATTGTGATGACAAGGGCCATGGAGCATTGTGATGACAAGAAATCTGCAGCATTGTGATGACACAGTCATGGAACATTGTGATGACAAGAATTCTGGAGCATTGTGATGACAAGGGCCATGGAGCATTGTGATGACAAGTGTCATGGAGCATTGTGATGACAAGTGTCATGGAGCATTGTAATGAAAGGTTTCATTGTGCACCGTGATGACATGTGGGATGGAGTATTGTGATGAAACTGGTCCTGGAGCATTTTGATAACAAAAGCCATGGAGCATTGTGATGACAGGCATCATGGAGCATTGTAAAGAAAGGGGCAATGGGGAATGTTAATGACAATAGAGAAATGTGAGGAAAATGGTCAGCGAGCATAGTGATTAAAGTGGTCTTTTAGAATTGTGATGAAAAGCGACATAGAGCATTGTGATGACAAAGGTCATGGAGAACTGTGATAATCAGTGTCATGTAGCATTGTGATGACACGGTCATGGAACGTTGTGATGACAAGAATTCTGGAGCATTGTGATGACACGGGCCATGGAGATTTGTGATGACATGGTCATGGAACATTGTGATGAAAAGAATTCTGGAGCATTGTTATGACAAGGGCCATGGAGCATTGTGATGACAAGTGTCATGGAGCATTGTAATGAAAGGTTTCATTGTTCACTGTGATGACAAGGGGGATGGAGTATTGTGATGAATCTGGTCCTGGAGCATTGTGATAACAAAAGCCATGGAGCATTGTGATGACAGGCATCATGGAGCTTTGTGAAGAAAGGGGCCATGTGGAATTGTAATGACAATAGAGAAAGGTGATGAAAATTGTGAGCGAGCATAGTGATTAAAGTGGTCATTGAGAATTGTGATAACATCGTCATGGAACATTGGAATGACAAGAATTCTTGAGCATTGTGATGACAAGGGCCATGGAGCATTGGGATGACAAGAATTCTGGAGCATTGTGATGACAAGGGCCATGGAGCTTTGTGATGACAATGTCATGGAACATTGTGATGTCAAGAAATCTGGAGCATTCTGATGACACGGTCATGGAACATTGTGATGACAAGAAATCTGGAGCATTGTGATGACAATGGCCATGGAGCATTGTGATGACAAGAATTCTGGAGCACTGTGATGACAATGGCCATGGAGAATTCTGATGACATGGTCATGGTACATTGTGATGACAAGAATTCTGGAGCATTGTGATGACAAGTGTCTTGGAGCATTGTGATGACAAGTATCATGGAGCATTGTAATGAAAGGTTTCATTGTGCACCGTGATGACATGTGGGATGGAGAATTTTGATGAAACCGGTCCTGGAGCATTTTGATAACAAAAGCCATGGAGCATTTTGATGACAGGCATCATGGAGCATTGTAAAGAAAGGGGCAATGGGGAATTGTAATGACAATAGAGAAATGTGAGGAAAATGGTCAGCGAGCATAGTGATTAAAGTGGTCTTTTAGAATTGTGATGAAAAGCGACATAGAGCATTGTGATGACAAAGGTCATGTAGAACTGTGATAACCAGGGTCATGTAGCATTGTGATGACACGGTCATGGAACGTTGTGATGACAAGAATTCAGGAGCATTGTGATGACACGGGCCATGGAGAATTGTGATGACATGGTCATGGAACATTGTGATGAAAAGGATTCTGGAGCATTGTTATGACAAGGGCCATGGAGCATTGTGATGACAAGTGTCATGGAGCATTGTAATGAAAGATTTCATTGTGCAAGGTGATGACATAGGGGATGGAGTATTGTGATGAAACTGGTCCTGGAGCATTGTGATAACAAAAGCCATTGAGCATTGTGATGACAGGCATCATGGAGCATTCTGAAGAAAGGGGCCATGGGGAATTGTAATGACAATAGATAAATGTGATGAAAATGGTCAGCGAGCATACTGATTAAAGTGGTCATTGAAAATTGTGATGAAAAGTGACATAGAACATTGTATTGATAAAGGTCATGGAGAACTGTGATGACCAGGGTCATGTAGAATTTGATGACACGGTCACGGAACATTGTGATGAAAAGAATTCTGGAGCATTGTGATGAAAAGGGCCATGGAACATTGTGATGACACGGTCATGGAACATTCTGATGACAAGAAATCTGGAGCATTGTGATGACAAGGGCCATAGAGCATTGTGATGACACGGTCATGGAACATTGTGATGACAAGAATTCTGGAGCATTGTGATGACAAGGGCCATGGAGAATTGTAATGAAAGGTTTCATTGGGCACTGTGGTGACAAGGGGGATGGAGTATAGTGATGAAACTGGTCCTGGAGCATTGTGATAATAAAAGCCATGGAGCATTGTGATGACAGGCATCATGGAGCTTTGTGAAGAAAGGGGCCAAGTGGAAATGTAATGACAATAGAGAAAGGTGATGAAAATTGTGAGCGAGCACAGTGATTAAAGTGGTCATTGAGAATTGTGATAACATCGTCATGGAACATTGGGATGAGAAGAATTCTTGAGCATTGTGATGACTAGGGCCATGGAGCATTGTGATGACACAGTCATGGAACATTGTGATGACAAGAATTCTGGAGCATTGTGATGACAAGGGCCATGGAGCTTTGTGATGACACGGTCATGGAACATTGTGATTACAAGAAATCTGCAGCATTGTGATGACACGGTCATGGAACATTGTGATGACAAGAAATCTGGAGCATTGTGATGACAATGGACATGGAGCATTGTGATGACAAGAAATCTGGAGCATTGTGATGACAAGGGCCATGGAGCATTGTGATGACACGAAATCTGCAGCATTGTGATGACACAGTCATGGAACATTGTGATGACAAGAATTCTGGAGCATTGTGATGACAAGGGCCATGGAGCATTGTGATCACACGGTCATGGAACATTGTGATGACAAGAAATCTGGAGCATTGTGATGACAAGTGTCATGGAGCATTTTGATGACAAGTGTCATGGAGCATTGTAATGAAAGGTTTCATTGTGCACCGTGATGACATGTGGGATGGAGTATTGTGATGAAACTGGTCCTGGAGCATTTTGATAACAAAAGCCATGGAGCATTGTGATGACAGGCATCATGGAGCATTGTAAAGAAAGGGGCAATGGGGAATGTTAATGACAATAGAGAAATGTGAGGAAAATGGTCAGCGAGCATAGTGATTAAAGTGGTCTTTTAGAATTGTGATGAAAAGCGACATAGAGCATTGTGATGACAAAGGTCATGGAGAACTGTGATAATCAGTGTCATGTAGCATTGTGATGACACGGTCATGGAACGTTGTGATGACAAGAATTCTGGAGCATTGTGATGACACGGGCCATGGAGATTTGTGATGACATGGTCATGGAACATTGTGATGAAAAGAATTCTGGAGCATTGTTATGACAAGGGCCATGGAGCATTGTGATGACAAGTGTCATGGAGCATTGTAATGAAAGGTTTCATTGTTCACTGTGATGACAAGGGGGATGGAGTATTGTGATGAATCTGGTCCTGGAGCATTGTGATAACAAAAGCCATGGAGCATTGTGATGACAGGCATCATGGAGCTTTGTGAAGAAAGGGGCCATGTGGAATTGTAATGACAATAGAGAAAGGTGATGAAAATTGTGAGCGAGCATAGTGATTAAAGTGGTCATTGAGAATTGTGATAACATCGTCATGGAACATTGGAATGACAAGAATTCTTGAGCATTGTGATGACAAGGGCCATGGAGCATTGTGATGACAAGAATTCTGGAGCATTGTGATGACAAGGGCCATGGAGCTTTGTGATGACAATGTCATGGAACATTGTGATGTCAAGAAATCTGGAGCATTCTGATGACACGGTCATGGAACATTGTGATGACAAGAAATCTGGAGCATTGTGATGACAATGGCCATGGAGCATTGTGATGACAAGAATTCTGGAGCATTGTGATGACAATGGCCATGGAGAATTCTGATGACATGGTCATGGTACATTGTGATGACAAGAATTCTGGAGCATTGTGATGACAAGTGTCATGGAGCATTGTGATGACAAGTGTCATGGAGCATTGTAATGAAAGGTTTCATTGTGCACCGTGATGAAATGTGGGATGGAGAATTTTGATGAAACCGGTCCTGGAGCATTTTGATAACAAAAGCCATGGAGCATTTTGATGACAGGCATCATGGAGCATTGTAAAGAAAGGCACAATGGGGAATTGTAATGACAATAGAGAAATGTGATGAAAATGGTCAGCAAGCAAAGTGATTAAAGTGGTCATTTAGAATTGTGATGAAAAGCGACATAGAGCATTGTAATGACAAAGGTCATGGAAAACTGTGATGACCAGGGTCATGTAGCATAGTGATGACACGGTCACGGAACTTTGTGATGAAAAGAATTCTGGAGCATTGTGATGAAAAGGGCCATGGAACATTGTGATGACAAGAATTTTAAAGCATTGTGATGACAAGGGCCATGGAGCATTGTGATGACGCGGTAACGGAACATTGTGATGGCAAGAATTCTGGAGCATTGTGATGACAAGGGCCATGGAGAAATGTGATGACATGGTCATGGAATATTGTGATGACAAGAATTCTGGGGCATTGTGATGACAAGTGTCATGGAGCATTGTAATGAAAGGTTTCATTGTGCACCGTGATGACATGTGGGATGGAATATTGTGATGAAACTGGTCCTGGAGCATTCTGATAACAAAAGCCATGGAGCATTGTGATGACAGGCATCATGGAGCATTTTAAAGAAGGGGGCAATGGGGAATTGTGATGACAATAGAGAAATGGGATGACAATGGTCAGCGAGCATAGTGATTAAAGTGGTCTTTGAGAATTGTGATGAAAAGCGACATAGAGCATTGTGATGACAAAGGTCATGGAGAACTGTGATGACCAGGGTCATGGAGCATTGTGATGACACGGTCATGGGACATTGTGATGACAAGTATTCTGGAGCATTGTGATGACAAAGGCCATGGAGCATTGTGATGACACGGTCATGGAACATTGTGATGAAAAGAAATCTGGAGCAATTTGATGACCAGGGCCATGGGGCATTGTGATGACACGGTCATGGAACATTGTGGTGACAAGAATTCTGGATCATTGTGGTGACAAGGACCATGGAGCATTGTGATGACAAGTGTCATGGAGCATTGTAATGAAAGGTTTCACTGTGCTCCGTGATGACATGTGGGATGGAGTATTGTGATGAAACTGGTCCTGGAGCATTCTGATAACAAAGACATGGAGCATTGTGATGACAGGCATGATGTAGCATTGAAAAGAAAGGGGCAATGGGGAATTGTAATGACAATAGAGAAATGTGATGAAAATGGTCAGCGAGCATAGTGATTAAAGTGGTCTTTGAGAATTGTGATGAAAAGCGCCATAGAGCATTGTGATGACAAAGGTCATGGAGAACTGTGATGACTAGGGTCATGTAGCATTGTAATGACACGGTTATGGAACATTGTGATGAGAAGAATTATAGAGCATTGTGATGACACGGTCTTGGAACTTTGTGATGACAAGAATTCTGGAGAACTGTGTTGAAAATGGCCATGGAGCATTGTGATGACAAGTGTCATGGGGCATTGTAATGAAAGGTTTCACTGTGCACCGTGATGACATGTGGGATGGAATATTGTGATGAAACTTGTCCTGGAGCATTCTGATAACAAAAGCCATGGAGCATTGTGATGACAGGCATCACGGAGCATTGTTAAGAAAGGGGCAAAGGGGAATTGTAATGACAATAGAGAAATGGGATGAAAATGGTCAGCGAGCATAGTGATTAAAGTGGTCTTTGAGAATTGTGATGAAAAGCGACATACAGCATTGTGATGACAAAGTCATGGAGAACTGAGACGATCAGGGTCATGTAGCATTGTGATGACACGGTTATGGAACATTTTGATGACTAGAAATCTGGAGCATTGTGATGACAAGGGCCATGGAGAATTGTGATGCCATGGTCTTGGAACATTGTGATGAGAAGAATTCTGGAGCATTGTGATGACAAGTGTCATGCAGCATTGTAATGAAAGGTTTCATTGTGCACCGTGATGACATTTGGGATGGAGTTTTGTGATGAAACTAGTCCTGGAGCATTCTGATAACAAATGCCATGGAGCTTTGTGATGACAGGCATGATGGAGCATTGTAAACAAAGGGGAAATGGGGAATTATAATGACCATAGAGAAATGTGATGAAAATGGTCAGCTACCTTAGTGATTAAAGTGGTCATTTAGAATTGTGATGAAAAGCGACATAGAGCATTGTGATGACAAAGGTCATGGAGAATTGTGATGACCAGGGTCATGTAGCATTGTGATGACACGGTCATGGAACATTGTGATGAGAAGAATTATGGAGCATTGTGATAACATCGTCATGGAACATTGGGATGACAAGCATTCTGGAGCATTGTGATGACAAGGGCCATGGAGCTTTGTGATGACACGGTCATGGAACATTGTGATGATAAGAAATCTGGAGCATTGTGATGACACGGTCATGGAACATTGTGATGACAAGAAATCTGGAGCATTGTGATGACAATGGCCATGGAGCATTCTGAGGATAACAATTCTGGAGCATTGTGAAGACAATGGCCATAGAAAATTGTGATGACATGGTCATGGACCGTGATGACAAGAATTCTGGAGCATTGTGATGACAAGTGTCATGGAGCATTTTAATGAAAGGTTTCATTGTGCAACGTGATCACATGTGGGATGGAGTATTGTGATGAAACTGGTCCTGGAGCATTGTGATAACAAAAGCCATTGAGCATTGTGATGACAGGCATCATGGAGCATTGTGAAGAAAGGGGTCATGGGGAATTGTAATAACAATAGAGAAATGTGATGAAAATGGTCAGCAAGCAAAGTGATTAAAGTGGTCATTTAGAATTGTCATGAAAAACTATATAGATCATTGTGATGACAAAGGTCATGGAGAACTGTGATGGCCAGGGTCATGTAGCATTGTGATGACACGGTCATGGAACATTGTGATGACAAGAATTCTGGAGCATTGTGATGACAAGAATTCTGGAGCATTGTGATGACATGGTTATGGAATATTGTGATGACAAGTATTCTGGAGCATTGTGATGATACGGTCATGGAACATTGTGATGACAAGAATTCTGGAGCATTGTGATGACAAGGGCCATGGAGCATTGTGATGACACGGTCATGGAACATTGTGATGACAAGAATTCTGGAGCATTGTGATGACAAGGGCCATGGAGCATTGTGATGACACGGTCATGGAACATTGTGATGACAAGAATTCTGGAGCATTGTGATGACAAGGGCCATGGAGCATTGTGATGACACGGTCATGGAACATTGTGATGACAAGAATTCTGGAGCATTGTGATGACAAGGGCCATGGAGCATTGTGATGACACGGTCATGGAACATTGTGATGACAAGAATTCTGGAGCATTGTGATGACAAGGGCCATGGAGCATTGTGATGACAAGTCTCATGGAGCATTGTAATAAAAGGTTTCATTGTGCACCGTGATGAAATGTGGGATGGAGTATTGTGATGAAACTGGTCCTGGAGCATTCTGATAACAAAAGCCATGGAGCATTGTGATGACAGGCATCATGGAGCATTGTGAAGAAAGGGGCCATGGGGAATTGTAATGACAATAGAGAAATGTGATGAAAATTGTCAGCGAGCATAGTGATTAAAGTGGTCTTTGAGAATTATGATGAAAAGTAACATAGAGCATTGTGATGGCAAAGGTCATGGAGAACTGTGATGACCAGGGTCAAGTAGAATTGTGATGACACAGTCATGGAACATTTTCATGACAAGAATTCTGGCGCATTGTGATGACAAGGGCCATGGAGCATTGTGATGACACGGTCATGGAACATTGTGATGACAATAATTCTGGAGCATTGTGATGACAAGTGCCATGGAGCATGGTAATGAAAGGTTTCATAGTGCACTGTGATGACAAGGGGGATGGAGTATAGTGATGAAACTGGTCCTGGAGCATTGTGATAACAAAAGCCATGGAGCATTGTGATGACAGGCATCATGGAGCATTGTGAAGAAAAAGGCCATGGGGAATTGTAATGACAATAGAGGAATTTGATGAAAATGGTCAGCGAGCATAGTTATTAAAATGGTCATTGAGAATTGTGATGAAAAGCGACATAGAGCATTGTGATGACAAAGGTCATGGAGAACTGTGATGACCAGGGTCATGTAGCATTGTGATGACACGGTCATGGAACATTGTGATGACAGGAATTCTGGAGCATTGTGATGACAAGGGCCATGGTGCATTGTGATGACACGGTCATGGAACATTGTGATGACAAGAATTCTGGAGCATTCTGATGACAAGGGCCACGGAGCATTGTGATGACACGGTCACGGAACATTGTGATGACAAGAAATCTAGAGCATTGTGATGACAAGGGCCATAGAGCATTGTGATGACACGGTCATGGAACATTGTGATGAAAAGAATTCTGGAGCAATGTGATGACAAGGGATATGGAGCATTGTGATGACATGGTCATGGAATATTGTGATGACAAGAATTCTGGAGCATTGTGATGACAAGTGCCATGGAGAATTGTGATGACACCGTCATGGAACATTGTGATGAAAAGAAATCTGGAGCATTGTGATGACAAGGGCCATGGGGCATTGTGATGACACGATCATGGAACATTGTGATGAAAAGAAATCTGGAGCATTGTGATGACAAGGGCCATGGAGCATTGTGATGACATGGTCATGGAACATTGTGATGACAAGTAATCTGGAGCATTGTGATGACAAGGGCCATGGAGCATTGTGATGACACGGTCATGGAACATTGTGATGACAAGAAATCTGGAGCATTGTGATGACAATGGCCATGGAACATTGTGATGACACGGTCATGGAACATTGTGATGACAAGAATTATTGAGCATTATGATGACATGGTCTTGGAACATTGTGATGACAAGAATTCTGGAGCATTGTGATGACAAGGGCCATGGAGAATTGTAATGAAAGGTTTCATTGTGCACTGTGGTGACAAGGGGGATGGAGTATTGTGATGAAACTGGTCCTGGAGCATTGTGATAACAAAAGCCATGGAGCATTGTGATGACAGGCATCATGGAGCATTGTGAAGAAAGGGGCCATGTGGAATTGTAATGACAATAGAGAAATGTGATGAAAATGGTCAGCGAGCCTAGTGATAAAAGTGGTCATTGAGAATTGTGATAACATGGTCATGGAACATTGGGATGACAAGAATTCTGGAGCATTGTGATGACAAGGGCCATGGAGCATTGTGATGACACGGTCATGGAACATTGTGATGACAAGAATTCTGGAGCATTGTGATGACAAGGGGCATGGAGCATTGTGATGACACGGTCATGGAACAATGTGATGACAAGAATTCTGGAGCATTGTGATGACATGGGCCATGGTGCATTGTGATGACACGTTCATGGAACTTTGTGATGACAAGCAATCTGGAGCATTGTGATGACAAGGGCCATGGAGAACTTTGATGACCAGTGTCATGTAGCATTGTGATGACATGGTCATGGAACATTGTGATGAGAAGAATTATGGAGCATTGTGATGACACGGTCATGGAACATTCTGATGACAAGAATTCTGGAGCATTGTGATGCCAATGCCATGGAGAATTGTGATGACATGGTCATGGAACATTGTGATGACAAGAATTCTGGATCACTGTGTTGACAAGGGCCATGGAGCATTGTGATGACAAGTGTCATGGAGCATTGTAATGAGAGGTTTCATTGTGCACCGTGATGACATGGGGGATGGAGTATTGTGATGAAACTGGTCCTGGAGCATTGTGATAACAAACGCCATGGAGCATTGTGATAACAGGCATCATGGAGCATTGTGAAGAAAAGGGCCATGGGGAATTGTAATGACAATAGACAAATGTGATGAAAATGGTCAGCGAGCATAGTGATTAAAGTGGTCATTGAGAATTGTAATGAAAAGCGACATAGAGCATTGTGATGACAAAGGTCATGAAGAACTGTGATGACCTGGGTCATGTAGCATTGTGATGTCACGGTCATGGAACATTGTGATGACAAGAATTCTGGAGCATTGTGATGACAAGTGCCATGGAGCATTGTGATGACACGGTCATGGAACATTGTGATAATAAGAATTCTAGAGCATTGTGATGACAAGGGCCATGGAGCATAGTGATGACAAGTGTCATGGAACATTGTGATGACAAGAAATCTGGAGCATTGTGATGACAATGGTCATGGAACATTGTGATGACAAGAATTCTGGAGCATTGTGATGACAAGGGCCATGGAGAATTGTAATGAAAGGTTTCATTGTGCACTGTGGTGACAAGGGGGATGGAGTATTGTGATGAAACTGGTCCTGGAGCATTGTGATAACAAAAGCCATGGAGCATTGTGATGACAGGCATCATGGAGCATTGTGAAGAAAGGGGCCATGTGGAATTGTAATGACAATAGAGAAATGTGATGAAAATGGTCAGCGAGCCTAGTGATAAAAGTGGTCATTGAGAATTCTGATAACATGGTCATGGAACATTGGGATGACAAGAATTCTGGAGCATTGTGATGACAAGGGCCATGGTGCATTGTGATGACACGGTCATGGAACATTGTGATGACAAGAATTCTGGAGCATTGTGATGACAAGGGCCGTGGAGCTTTGTGATGACACGGTCATGGAACTTTGTGATGACAAGAAATCTGGAGCATTGAGATGACAATGGCCATGGAGCATTGTGATGACACAGTTATAGAACATTGTGATGACAAGAATTCTGGAGCATTGTGATGACAAGGGCCATGGAGCATTGTGATGACAAGTGTCATGGAGCATTGTAATGAAAGGTTACATTCTACACCGTGATGACCTGTGGGATGGAGTATTGTGATGAAACTGGTCCTGGAGCATTCTGATAACAAGAGCCATGGAACATTGTCATGACAGGCATGATGGAGCATTTTAAAGAAAGGGGCAATGGGGAATTGTAATGACAATAGAGAAATGTGATGAAAATGGTCAGCAAGCATAGAGATTAAAGTGTTCTTTGAGAATTGTGATGAAAAGCAACATAGAGCATTGTGATGACAAAGGTCATGGAGAACTGTGATGACCAGTGTCATGTAGCATTGTGATGACATGGTCATGGAACATTGTGATGAGAAGAATTATGGAGCATTGTGATGACACGGTCATGGAACATTCTGATGACAAGAATTCTGGAGCATTGTGATGCCAATGCCATGGAGAATTGTGATGACATGGTCATGGAACATTGTGATGACAAGAATTCTGGAGCACTGTGTTGACAAGGGCCTTGGAGCATTGTGATGACAAGTGTCATGGAGCATTGTAATGAAAGGTTTCCTTGTGCACCGTGATGACATGTGGGATGGAGTATTGTGATGAGACTGGTCCTGGAGCATTCTGATAAAAATTCAATGGAGCATTGTGATGACAGGCATCATGGAGCATTGTAAAGAAAGGGGCAATGGGGAATTGTAATGACAATAGAGAAATGTGAAGAAAATGGTCAGCGAGCATAGTGATTAAAGTGGCCTTTGAGAATTGTGATGAAAAGCGACATAGAGCATTGTGATGACAAAGGTCATGGAGAACTGTGATAATCAGGGTCATGTAGCGTTGTGATGACACGGTCATGGAACATTGTGATGACAAGAATTATTGAGCATTGTGATGACACGGGCCATGGAGAATTGTGATGACATGGTCATGGAACATTGTGATGAAAAGAATTCTGGAGCATTGTGATGACACGGGCCATGGAGAATTGTGATGACATGGTCATGGAACATTGTGATGAAAAGAATTCTGGAGCATTGTTATGACAAGGGCCATGGAGCATTGTGATGACAAGTGTCATGGAGCATTGTAATGAAAGATTTCATTGTGCAAGGTGATGACATAGGGGATGGAGTATTGGATTGAATCTGGTCCTGGATCATTGTGATAACAAAGCCATGGAGCATTGTGATGACAGGCATCATGGAGCATTGTGAAGACAGGGGCCATGGAGAATTGTAATGACAATAGAGAAATGTGATGAAAATGGTCAGCGAGCATAGTGATTAATGTGGTCATTGAGAATTGTGTTGAAAAGCGATATAGAGCATTGTGATGACAAACGTCATGGAGAACTGTGATGACCAGGGTCATGTAGCATTGTAAAGACACGGTCATGGAACATTGTTATGACAAGAATTATTGAGCATTGTGATGACACGGTCATGGAACATTGTGATTGCAAGAATTCTGGATGATTGTGATGACCAGGCAATGGAGAATTTTAATGAAAGGTTTCATCGTGCACTGTGGTGACAAGGGGGATGGAGTATTGTGATGAAACTGGTCCTGGAGCATTGTGATAATAAAAGCCATGGAGCATTGTGATGACAGGCATCATGGAGCTTTGTGAAGAAAGGGGCCATGTGGAATTGTAATGACAATAGAGAAAGGTGATGAAAATTGTCAGCGAGCATAGTGATTAAAGTGGTCATTGAGAATTGAGATAACATCGTCATGGAACATTGGGATGACAAGAATTCTTGAGCATTGTGATGACAAGGGCCATGGAGCATTGTGATGACACAGTCATGGAACATTGTGATGACAAGAATTCTGGAGCATTGTGATGACAAGGGCCATGGAGCATTGTGATGACACGGTCATGGAACATTGTGATGACAAGAAATCTGGAGCATTGTGATGACAATGGCCATGGAGAATTCTGATGACATGGTCATGGTACATTGTGATGACAAGAATTCTGGAGCATTGTGATGACAAGGGCCATGGAGCATTGTGATGACACGGTCATGGAACATTGTGATGACAATAATTCTGGAGCATTGTGATGACAAGTGCCATGGAGCATGGTAATGAAAGGTTTCATAGTGCACTGTGATGACAAGGGGGATGGAGTATAGTGATGAAACTGGTCCTGGAGCATTGTGATAACAAAAGCCATGGAGCATTGTGATGACAGGCATCATGGAGCATTGTGAAGAAAAAGGCCATGGGGAATTGTAATGACAATAGAGGAATGTGATGAAAATGGTCAGCGAGCATAGTGATTAAAATGGTCATTGAGAATTGTGATGAAATGCGACATAGAGCATTGTGATGACAAAGGTCATGGAGAACTGTGATGACCAGGGTCATGTAGCATTGTGATGACACGGTCATGGAACATTGTGATGACAAGAATTCTGGAGCATTGTGATGACAAGGGCCATGGTGCATTGTGATGACACGGTCATGGAACATTGTGATGACAAGAATTCTGGAGCATTCTGATGACAAGGGCCACGGAGCATTCTGATGACACGGTCATGGAACATTGTGATGAAAAGAATTCTGGAGCAATGTGATGACAAGGGATATGGAGCATTGTGATGACATGGTCATGGAATATTGTGATGACAAGAATTCTGGAGCATTGTGATGACAAGTGCCATGGAGAATTGTGATGACACCGTCATGGAACATTGTGATGAAAAGAAATCTGGAGCATTGTGATGACAAGGGCCATGGGGCATTGTGATGACACGATCATGGAACATTGTGATGAAAAGAAATCTGGAGCATTGTGATGAAAAGGGCCATGGAGCATTGTGATGACATGGTCATGGAACATTGTGATGACAAGTAATCTGGAGCATTGTGATGACAAGGGCCATGGAGCATTGTGATGACATGGTCATGGAACATTGTGATGACAAGAAATCTGGAGCATTGTGATGACAATGGCCATGGAACATTGTGATGACACGGTCATGGAACATTGTGATGACAAGAATTATTGAGCATTATGATGACATGGTCATGGAACATTGTGATGACAAGAATTCTGGAGCATTGTGATGACAAGGGCAATGGAGAATTGTAATGAAAGGTTTCATTGTGCACTGTGGTGACAAGGGGGATGGAGTATTGTGATGAAACTGGTCCTGGAGCATTGTGATAACAAAAGCCATGGAGCATTGTGATGACAGGCATCATGGAGCATTGTGAAGAAAGGGGCCATGTGGAATTGTAATGACAATAGAGAAATGTGATGAAAATGGTCAGCGAGCCTAGTGATAAAAGTGGTCATTGAGAATTTTGATAACATGGTCATGGAACATTGGGATGACAAGAATTCTGGAGCATTGTGATGACAAGGGCCATGGAGCATTGTGATGACACGGTCATGGAACATTGTGATGACAAGAATTCTGGAGCATTGTGATGACAAGGGCCATGGAGCATTGTGATGACACGGTCATGGAACAATGTGATGACAAGAATTCTGGAGCATTTTGATGACATGGGCCATGGTGCATTGTGATGACACGTTCATGGAACTTTGTGATGACAAGCAATCTGGAGCATTGTGTTTACAAGGGCCATGGAGAACTTTGATGACCAGTGTCATGTAGCATTGTGATGACATGGTCATGGAACATTGTGATGAGAAGAATTATGGAGCATTGTAATGACACGGTCATGGAACATTCTGATGACAAGAATTCTGGAGCATTGTGATGCCAATGCCATGGAGAATTGTGATGACATGGTCATGGAACATTGTGATGACAAGAATTCTGGATCACTGTGTTGAAAAGGGCCATGGAGCATTGTGATGACAAGTGTCATGGAGCATTGTAATGAGAGGTTTCATTGTGCACCGTGATGACATGGGGGATGGAGTATTGTGATGAAACTGGTCCTGGAGCATTGTGATAACAAACGCCATGGAGCATTGTGATAACAGGCATCATGGAGCATTGTGAAGAAAGGGGCCATGGGGAATTGTAATGACAATAGACAAATGTGATGAAAATGGTCAGCGAGCATAGTGATTAAAGTGGTCATTGAGAATTGTAATGAAAAGCGACATAGAGCATTGTGATGACAAAGGTCATGAAGAACTGTGATGACCTGGGTCATGTAGCATTGTGATGTCACGGTCATGGAATATTGTGATGACAAGAATTCTGGAGCATTGTGATGACAAGTGCCATGGAGCATTGTGATGACACGGTCATGGAACATTGTGATAATAAGAATTCTAGAGCATTGTGATGACAAGGGCCATGGAGCATAGTGAGGACAAGTGTCATGGAACATTGTGATGACAAGAAATCTGGAGCATTGTGATGACAATGGTCATGGAACATTGTGATGACAAGAATTCTGGAGCATTGTGATGACAAGGGCCATGGAGAATTGTAATGAAAGGTTTCATTGTGCACTGTGGTGACAAGGGGGATGGAGTATTGTGATGAAACTGGTCCTGGAGCGTTGTGATAACAAAAGCCATGGAGCATTGTGATGACAGGCATCATGGAGCATTGTGAAGATAGGGGCCCTGGGGAATTGTAATGACAATAGAGAAATGGGATGAAAATGGTCAGCAAGCATAGAGATTAAAGTGTTCTTTGAGAATTGTGATGAAAAGCAACATAGAGCATTGTGATGACAAAGGTCATGGAGAACTGTGATGACCAGTGTCATGTAGCATTGTGATGACATGGTCATGGAACATTGTGATGAGAAGAATTATGGAGCATTGTGATGACACGGTCATGGAACATTCTGATGACAAGAATTCTGGAGCATTGTGATGCCAATGCCATGGAGAATTGTGATGACATGGTCATGGAACATTGTGATGACAAGAATTCTGGAGCACTGTGTTGACAAGGGCCTTGGAGCATTGTGATGACAAGTGTCATGGAGCATTGTAATGAAAGGTTTTCTTGTGCACCGTGATGACATGTGGGATGGAGTATTGTGATGAGACTGGTCCTGGAGCATTTTGATAACAAAAGCCATGGAGCATTGTGATGACAGGCATCATGGAGCATTGTAAAGAAAGGGGCAATGGGGAATGTTAATGACAATAGAGAAATATGAGGAAAATTGTCAGCGAGCATAGTGATTAAACTGGTCTTTTAGAATTGTGATGAAAAGCGACATAGAGCATTGTGATGACAAAGGTCATGGAGAACTGTGATAATCAGGGTCATGTAGCATTGTGATGACACGGTCATGGAACATTGTGATGACAAGAATTATTGAGCATTGTGATGACACGGGCCATGGAGAATTGTGATGACATGGTCATGGAACATTGTGATGAAAAGAATTCTGGAGCATTGTGATGACACGGGCCATGGAGAATTGTGATGACATGGTCATGGAACATTGTGATGAAAAGAATTCTGGAGCATTGTTATGACAAGGGCCATGGAGCATTGTGATGACAAGTGTCATGGAGCATTGTAATGAAAGATTTCATTGTGCAAGGTGATGACATAGGGGATGGAGTATTGTGATGAATCTGGTCCTGGATCATTGTGATAACAAAGCCATGGAGCATTGTGATGACAGGCATCATGGAGCATTGTGAAGACAGGGGCCATGGGGAATTGTAATGACAATAGAGAAATGTGATGAAAATGGTCAGCGAGCATAGTGATTAATGTGGTCATTGAGAATTGTGTTGAAAAGCGATATAGAGCATTGTGATGACAAACGTCATGGAGAACTGTGATGACCAGGGTCATGTAGCATTGTAAAGACACGATCATGGAACATTGTTATGACAATAATTATTGAGCATTGTGATGACACGGTCATGGAACATTGTGATTGCAAGAATTCTGGATCATTGTGATGACCAGGCCATGGAGAATTATAATGAAAGGTTTCATTGTGCACTGTGGTGACAAGGGGGATGGAGTATTGTGATGAAACTGGTCCTGGAGCATTGTGATAATAAAAGCCATGGAGCATTGTGATGACAGGCATCATGGAGCTTTGTGAAGAAAGGGGCCATGTGGAATTGTAATGACAATAGAGAAAGGTGATGAAAATTGTCAGCGAGCATAGTGATTAAAGTGGTCATTGAGAATTGAGATAACATCGTCATGGAACATTGGGATGACAAGAATTCTTGAGCATTGTGATGACAAGGGCCATGGAGCATTGTGATGACACAGTCATGGAACATTGTGATGACAAGAATTCTGGAGCATTGTGATGATAAGGGCCATGGAGCATTGTGATGACACGGTCATGGAACATTGTGATGACAAGAAATCTGGAACATTGTGATGACAATGGCCATGGAGCATTGTGATGACAAGAATTCTGGAGCATTGTAATGACAATGGCCATGGAGAATTCTGATGACATGGTCATGGTACATTGTGATGACAAGAATTCTGGAGCATTGTGATGACACGGTCATGGAACATTGTGATGAAAAGAATTATTGAGCATTATGATGACATGGTCATAGAACATTGTGATGACAAGAATTCTGGAGCATTTTGATGACAAGGGCCATGGAGAATTGTAATGAAAGGTTTCATTGTGCACTGTGGTGACAAGGGGGATGGAGTATTGTGATGAAACTGGTCCTGGAGCATTGTGATAACAAAAGCCATGGAGCATTGTGATGACAGGCATCATGGAGCATTGTGAAGAAAGGGGCCATGTGGAATTGTAATGACAATAGAGAAATGTGATGAAAATGGTCAGCAAGCATAGTGATAAAAGTGGTCATTGAGAATTGTGATAACATGGTCATGGAACATTGGGATGACAAGAATTCTTGAGCATTGTGATGACAAGGGCCATGGAGCATTGTGATGACACGGTCATGGAACATTGTGATGACAAGAATTCTGGAGCATTGTGATGACAAGGGCCGTGGATCTTTGTGATGACACGGTCATGGAACTTTGTGATGACAAAATCTGGAGCATTGAGATGACAATGGCCATGGATCATTGTGATGACACAGTTATAGAACATTGTGATGACAAGAATTCTGGAGCATTGTGATGACAAGGGCCATGGAGCATTGTGATGACAAGTGTCATGGAGCATTGTAATGAAAGGTTACATTCTACACCGTGATGACCTGTGGGATGGAGTATTGTGATGAAACTGGTCCTGGAGCATTCTGAAAACAAAAGCCATGGAACATTGTCATGACAGGCATGATGGAGCATTTTAAAGAAAGGGGCAATGGGGAATTGTAATGACAATAGAGAAATGTGATGAAAATGGTCAGCAAGCATAGAGATTAAAGTGTTCTTTGAGAATTGTGATGAAAAGCGACATAGAGCATTGTGATGACAAAGGTCATGGAGAACTGTGATGACCAGTGTCATGTAGCATTGTGATGACATGGTCATGGAACATTGTGATGAGAAGAATTATGGAGCATTGTGATGACACGGTCATGGAACATTCTGATGACAAGAATTCTGGAGCATTGTGATGCCAATGCCATGGAGAATTGTGTTGACATGGTCATGGAACTTTGTGATGACAAGAATTCTGGAGCACTGTGTTGACAAGGGCCTTGGAGCATTGTGATGACAAGTGTCATGGAGCATTGTAATGAAAGGTTTCCTTGTGCACCGTGATGACATGTGGGATGGAGTATTGTGATGAGACTGGTCCTGGAGCATTCTGATAACAAATGCCATGGAGCATTGTGATGACAGGCATCATGGAGCATTGTAAAGAAAGGGGCAATGGGGAATTGTAATGACAATAGAGAAATGTGAAGAAAATGGTCAGCGAGCATAGTGATTAAAGTGGCCTTTGAGAATTGTGATGAAAAGCGACATAGAGCATTGTGATGACAAAGGTCATGGAGAACTGTGATAATCAGGGTCATGTAGCATTGTGATGACACGGTCATGGAACATTGTGACGACCAGAATTCTGGAGCATTGTGATGACAAATGCCATGGAGCAATGTGATGACACCGTCATGGAACATTGTGATGAAAAGAAATCTGGAGCATTGTGATGACAAGGGCCATGGGGCATTGTGATGACACGATCATGGAACATTGTGATGAAAAGAAATCTGGAGCATTGTGATGACAAGGGCCATGGAGCATTGTGATGACATGGTCATGGAACATTGTGATGACAAGTAATCTGGAGCATTGTGATGACAAGGGCCATGGAGCATTGTGATGACACGGTCATGGAACATTGTGATGACAAGAAATCTGGAGCATTGTGATGACAATGGCCATGGAACATTGTGATGACACGGTCATGGAACATTGTGATGACAAGAATTATTGAGCATTATGATGACATGGTCATGGAACATTGTGATGACAAGAATTCTGGAGCATTGTGATGAAAAGGGCCATGGAGAATTGTAATGAAAGGTTTCATTGTGCACTGTGGTGACAAGGGGGATGGAGTATTGTGATAAAACTGGTCCTGGAGCATTGTGATAACAAAAGCCATGGAGCACTGTGATGACAGGCATCATGGAGCATTGTGAAGAAAGGGGCCATGTGGAATTGTAATGACAATAGAGAAATGTGATGAAAATGGTCAGCGAGCCTAGTGATAAAAGTGGTCATTGAGAATTCTGATAACATGGTCATGGAACATTGGGATGACAAGAATTCTGGAGCATTGTGATGACAAGGGCCATGGAGCATTGTGATGACACGGTCATGGAACATTGTGATGACAAGAATTCTGGAGCATTGTGATGACATGGGCCAGGGTGCATTGTGATGACACGGTCATGGAACTTTGTGATGACAAGCAATCTGGAGCATTGTGATGACAAGGGCCATGGAGAACTGTGATGACCAGTGTCATGTAGCATTGTGATGACATGGTCCTGGAACATTGTGATGAGAAGAATTATGGAGCATTGTGATGACACGGTCATGGAACATTCTGATGACAAGAATTCTGGAGCATTGTGATGCCAATGCCATGGAGAATTGTGATGACATGGTCATGGAACATTGTGATGACAAGAATTCTGGAGCACTGTGTTGACAAGGGCCTTGGAGCATTGTGATGACAAGTGTCATGGAGCATTGTAATGAAAGGTTTCATTGTGCAACGTGATGACATGTGGGATGGAGTATTGTGATGAGACTGGTCCTGGAGCATTCTGATAACAAATGCCATGGAGCATTGTGATGACAGGCATCATGGAGCATTGTAAAGAAAGGGGCCATGGGGAATTGTAATGACAATAGAGAAATGAGAGGAAAATGGTCAGCGAGCATAGTGATTAAAGTGGTCTTTGAGAATTGTGATGAAAAGAGACATAGAGCATTGTGATGACAAAGGTCATGGAGAACTGTGATAATCAGGGTCATGTAGCATTGTGATGACACGGTCATGGAACATTGTGACGACAAGAATTCTGGAGCATTGTGATGACACGGGCCATGGAGAATTGTGATGACATGGTCATGGAACATTGTGATGAAAAGAATTCTGGAGCATTGTTATGACAAGGGCCATGGAGCATTGTGATGACAAGTGTCATGGAGCATTGTAATGAAAGATTTCATTGTGCAAGGTGATGACATAGGGGATGGAGTATTGTGATGAAACTGGTCCTGGAGCATTGTGATAACAAAGCCATGGAGCATTGTGATGACAGGCATCATGGAGCATTCTGAAGAAAGGGGCCATGGGGAATTGTAATGACAATAGATAAATGTGATGAAAATGGTCAGCGAGCATACTGATTAAAGTGGTCATTGAAAATTGTGATGAAAAGCGACATAGAACATTGTATTGATAAAGGTCATGGAGAACTGTGATGACCAGGGTCATGTAGCATTTTGATGACACGGTCACGGAACATTGTGATGAAAAGAATTCTGGAGCATTGTGATGAAAAGGGCCATGGAACATTGTGATGACACGGTCATGGAACATTTTGATGACAAGAAATCTGGAGCATTGTGATGACAAGGGCCATGGAGAATTGTGATGCCATGGTCTTGGAACATTGTGATGACAAGAATTCTGGAGCATTGTGATGACAAATGTCATGGAGCATTGTAATGAAAGCTTTCATTGTGCACCGTGATGACAAGGGGGATGGAGTATTGTGATGAATCTGGTCCTGGAGCATTGTGATAACAAAAGCCATGGAGCATTGTGATGACAGGCATCATGGAGCATTGTGAAGATAGGGGCCCTGGGGAATTGTAATGACAATAGAGAAATGTGATTAAAATGGTCAGCGAGCATAGTGATTAAAGAGGTCATTTAGAATTGGGTTGAAAAGCGATATAGAGCATTGTGATGACAAAGGTCATGGAGAACTGTGATGACCAGGAACATGTAGCATTGTGATGACACGGTCATGGAACATTTTGATGACAAGAATTCTGGAGCTTTGTGATGGCAAAGGCCATGGAGCATTGTGATGACACGGTCATGGAACATTGTAATGACAATAATTCTGGAGCATTGTGATGACAAGGGCCATGGAGCATTGTGATGAAAAGTTTCATGGAGCATTGTAATGAAAGGTTTCATTGTGCACCGTGATGACATTTGGGATGGAGTTTTGTGATGAAACTCGTCCTGGAGCATTCTGATAACAAAAGCCATGGAGCATTGTGATGACAGGCATGATGGAGCATTGTAAACAAAGGGGCAATGGGGAATTATAATGACCATAGAGAAATGTGATGAAAATGGTCAGCTAGCTTAGTGATTAAAGTGGTCATTTAGAATTGTGATGAAAAGCGACATAGAGCATTGTGATGACAAAGGTCATGGAGAACTGTGATGACCAGGGTCATGTAGCATTGTGATGACACGGTCATGGAACATTGTGATGAGAAGAATTATGGAGCATTGTGATGACACGGTCATGTAACATTGTGATGACAAGAATTCTGGAGCATTGTGATGACAAAGTCCATGGAGCATTGTGATGACATGGTCATGGAACATTGTGATGACAAGAATTCTAGAGCATTGTGATGACAAGGGCCATGCAGCATTGTGATGGCAAGTGTCATGGAGCATTGCAATGAGAGGTTTCATTGTGAACCGTGATGAAATGGGGGATGGAATATTGTGATGAAACTGGTCCTGGAGCATTGAGATAACAAAAGCCATAGAGCACTGTGATGACAGCCATACTGGAGCATTGTCAGAAAGGGGCCATCGGCAATTGTAATGACAATAGAGAAATGTGACGAAAATGGTCAGCGAGCATAGTGATTAAAGTGGTCATTGAGAATTGTGATGAAAAGCGACATAGAGCATTGTGATGACAAAGGGCATGGAGAACTGTGATGACCAGGGTCATGTAGCATTGTGATGACACGGTCATGGATCATTGTGATGACAAGAATTCTGGAGCATTGTGATGACAAGGGCCATGGAGCTTTGTGATGACAAGTGTCACGGAGCATAGTAATGAAAGGTTTCATTGTGCACCGTGATGACATGTGGAATGGAGTATTGTGATGAAACTGGTCCTGGAGCATTCTGAAAACAAAAGCCATCGAGCATTGTGATGAAAGGCATGATGGAGCACAGTAAAGAAAGGGGCAATGGGGAATTGTAATGACAATAGAGAAATGTGATGAAAATGGTCAGTGAGCATAGTGATTAAAGTGGTCTTTGAGAATTGTGATGAAAAGCGACATAGAACATTGTGATGACAAAGGTCATAGAGAACTGTGATGACCAGGGTCATGTAGCATTGTGATGACACGGTCATGGAACATTTTGATGACAAGAATTCTGGAGCATTGTGATGACAAGGGCCATGGAGCTTTGTGATGACACGGTCATGGAACTTTGTGATGACAAGAAATCTGGAGCATTGAGATGACAATGGCCATGGAGCATTGTGATGACACAGTTATAGAACATTGTGATGACAAGAATTCTGGAGCATTGTGATGACAAGGGCCATGGAGCATTGTGATGACAAGTGTCATGGAGCATTGTAATGAAAGGGTTCATTCTGCACCGTGATGACCTGTGGGATGGAGTATTGTGATGAAACTGGTCCTGAAGCATTCTGATAACAAAAGCCATGGAACATTGTCATGACAGGCATGATGGAGCATTTTAAAGAAAGGGGCAATGGGGAATTGTAATGACAATAGAGAAATGTGATGAAAATGGTCAGCAAGCATAGAGATTAAAGTGTTCTTTGAGAATTGTGATGAAAAGCGACATAGAGCATTGTGATGACAAAGGTCATGGAGAACTGTGATGACCAGTGTCATGTAGCTTTGTGATGACATGGTCATGGAACATTTTGATGAGAAGAATTATGGAGCATTGTGATGACACGGTCATGGAACATTCTGATGACAAGAATTTTGGAGCATTGTGATGCCAATGCCATGGAGAATTGTGATGACATGGTCATGGAACATTGTGATGACAAGAATTCTGGAGCACTGTGTTGACAAGGGCCTTGGAGCATTGTGATGACAAGTGTCATGGAGCATTGTATTGAAAGGTTTCATTGTGCACCGTGATGACATGTGGGATGGAGTATTGTGATGAGACTGGTCCTGGAGCATTCTGATAACAAATGCCATGGAGCATTGTGATGACAGGCATCATGGAGCATTGTAAAGAAAGGGGCAATGGGGAATTGTAATGACAATAGAGAAATGTGAGGAAAATGGTCAGCGAGCATAGTGATTAAAGTGGTCTTTGAGAATTGTGATGAAAAGCGACATAGAGCATTGTGATGACAAAGGTCATGGAGAACTGTGATAATCAGGGTCATGTAGCATTGTGATGAAAAGAATTCTGGAGCATTGTTATGACAAGGGCCATGGAGCATTGTGATGACAAGTGTCATGGAGCATTGTAATGAAAGATTTCATTGTGCAAGGTGATGACATAGGGGATGGAGTATTGTGATGAAACTGGTCCTGGAGCATTGTGATAACAAAGCCATGGAGCATTGTGATGACAGGCATCATGGAGCATTCTGAAGAAAGGGGCCATGGGGAATTGTAATGACAATAGATAAATGTGATGAAAATGGTCAGCGAGCATACTGATTAAAGTGGTCATTGAAAATTGTGATGAAAAGCGACATAGAACATTGTATTGATAAAGGTCATGGAGAACTGTGATGACCAGGGTCATGTAGCATTTTGATGACACGGTCACGGAACATTGTGATGAAAAGAATTCTGGAGCATTGTGATGAAAAGGGCCATGGAACATTGTGATGACAAGGTCATGGAACATTTTGATGACAAGAAATCTGGAGCATTGTGATGACAAGGGCCATAGAGCATTGTGATGACACGGTCATGGAACATTGTGATGACAAGAATTCTGGAGCATTGTGATGACAAGGGCCATGGAGAATTGTGATGCCATGGTCATGGAACATTGTGATGACAAGAATTCTGGAGCATTGTGATGACAAGTGTCATGGAGCATTGTAATGAAAGGTTTCATTGTGCACCGTGATGACAAGGGGGATGGAGTATTGTGATGAATCTGCTCCTGGAGCATTGTGATAACAAAAGCCTTGGAGCATTGTGATGACAGGCATCATGGAGCATTGTGAAGAAAGGGGCCATGGGGAATTGTAATGACAATAGAGAAATGTGATGAAAATGGTCAGCGAGCATAGTGATTAAAGTGGTCATTGAGAATTGTGTTGAAAAGCGATATAGAGCATTGTGATGACAAACGTCATGGAGAACTGTGATGACCAGGGTCAGGTAGTATTTTGAAGACACGGTCATGGAACATTGTGATGACAAGAATTATTGAGCATTGTGATGACACGGTCATGGAACATTGTGATTGCAAGAATTCTGGAGCATTGTGATGACAAGGGCCATGGAGAATTGTAATGAAAGGTTTCATTGTGCACTGTGGTGACAAGGGGGATGGAGTATTGTGATGAAACTGGTCCTGGAGCATTGTGATAATAAAAGCCATGGAGCATTGTGATGACAGGCATCATGGAGCTTTGTGAAGAAAGGGGCCATGTGGAATTGTAATGACAGTAGAGAAATGTGAGGAAAATGGTCAGCGAGCATACTGATTAAAGTTGTCTTTGAGAATTGTGATGAAAAGCGACATAGAGCTTTGTGATGACAAAGGTCATGGAGAACTCCGATAACCAGGGTCATGTAGCATTGTGATGAAACGGTCATGGAACTTTGTGATGACAAGAATTCTGGAGCATTGTTATGACACGGGCCATGGAGAATTGTGATGACACGGTCATGGAACATTGTGATGACACGAATTCTGGAGCATTGTGATGACAAGTGTCATGGAGCATTGTAACGAGAGGTTTCATTGTGCACCGTGATGACATGTGGGATGGAGTATTGTGATGAAACTCGTCCTGGAGCATTGTGATAACAAAAGCCATGAAGCATTGTGATGACAGGCATCATGGAGCATTGTGAAGAAAGGGGAATTGGGAATTGTAATGACAATAGAGAAATGTGATGAAAATGGTCAGCGAGCATAGTGATTAAAGTGGTCTTTGAGAATTGTGATGAAAAGCGACATAGAGCATTGTGATGACAAAGGTCATGGAGAACTGTGATAATCAGGGTCATGTAGCATTGTGATGACACGGTCATGGAACATTGTGATGACAAGAATTCTGGAGCATTGTGATGACACGGGCCATGGAGAATTGTGATGACATGTGTCATGGAGCATTGTAATGAAAGCTTTAGTTGTGCACCGTGATGACAAGGGGGATGGAGTATTGTGATGAATCTGGTCCTGGAGCATTGCGATAACAAAAGCCATGGAGCATTGTGATGACAGGCATCATGGAGCATTGTGAAGATAGGGGCCATGGGGAATTGTAATGACAATAGAGAAATGTGATGAAAATGGTCAGCGAGCATAGTGATTAAAGTGGTCATTGAGAATTGTGTTGAAAAGCGATATAGAGCATTGTGATGACAAACGTCATGGAGAACTGTGATGACCAGGGTCATGTAGCATTGTAAAGACACGCTCATGGAACATTGTGATGACAAGAATTATTGAGCATTGTGATGACACGGTCATGGAACATTGTGATTGCAAGAATTCTGGATCATTGTGATGACCAGGCCATGGAGAATTGTAATGAAAGGTTTCATTGTGCACTGTGGTGACAAGGGGGATGGAGTATTGTGATGAAACTGGTCCTGGAGCATTGTGATAATAAAAGCCATGGAGCATTGTGATGACAGGCATCATGGAGCTTTGTGAAGAAAGGGGTCATGTGGAATTGTAATGACAATAGAGAAAGGTGATGAAAATTGTCAGCGAGCATAGTGATTAAAGTGGTCATTGAGAATTGTGATAACATCGTCATGGAACATTGGGATGACAAGACTTCTTGAGCATTGTGATGACAAGGGCCATGGAGCATTGTGATGACACACTCATGAAATATTGTGATGACAAGAATTCTGGAGCATTGTGATGACAAGGGCCATGGAGCATTGTGATGACAAGAATTCTGGAGCATTGTAATGACAATGGCCATGGAGAATTCTGATGACATGGTCATGGTACATTGTGATGACAAGAATTCTGGAGCATTGTGATGACAAGTGTCATGGAGCATTGTGATGACAAGTGTCATGGAGCATTGTAATGAAAGGTTTCATTGTGCACCGTGATGACATGTGGGATGGAGTATTGTGATGAAACTGGTCCTGGAGCATTTTGATAACAAAAGCCATGGAGCATTGTGATGACAGGCATCATGGAGCATTGTAAAGAAAGGGGCAATGGGGAATTCTAATGACAATAGAGAAATGTGAGGAAAATGGTCAGCGAGCATAGTGATTAAAGTGGTCTTTGAGAATTGTGATGAAAAGCGTCATAGAGCATTGTGATGACAAAGGTCATGGAGAAATCTGATAACCAGGGTCATGTAGCATTGTGATGACACGGTCATGGAACTTTGTGATGAAAAGAATTCTGGAGCATTGTGATGACAAATGCCATGGAGCAATATGATGACACCGTCATGGAACATTGTGATGAAAAGAATTCTGGAGCATTGTGACGACAAATGCCATGGAGCAATGTGATGACACCGTCATGGAACATTGTGATGAAAAGAAATCTGGAGCATTGTGATGACAAGGGCCATGGGGCATTGTGATGACACGATCATGGAACATTGTGATGAAAAGAAATCTGGAGCATTGTGATGACAAGGGCCATGGAGCATTGTGATGACATGGTCATGGAACATTGTGATGACAAGTAATCTGGAGCATTGTGATGACAAGGGCCATGGAGCATTGTGATGACACGGTCATGGAACATTGTGATGACAAGAAATCTGGAGCATTGTGATGACAATGGCCATGGAACATTGTGATGACACGGTCATGGAACATTGTGATGACAAGAATTATTGAGCATTATGATGACATGGTCATGGAACATTGTGATGACAAGAATTCTGGAGCATTGTGATGACAAGGGCCATGGAGAATTGTAATGAAAGGTTTCATTGTGCACTGTGGTGACAAGGGGGATGGAGTATTGTGATGAAACTGGTCCTGGAGCATTGTGATAACAAAAGCCATGGAGCATTGTGATGACAGGCATCATGGAGCATTGTGAAGAAAGGGGCCATGTGGAATTGTAATGACAATAGAGAAATGTGATGAAAATGGTCAGCGAGCCTAGTGATAAAAGTGGTCATTGAGAATTGTGATAACATGGTCATGGATCATTGGGATGACAAGAATTCTGGAGCATTGTGATGACAAGGGCCATGGAGCATTGTGATGACACGGTCATGGAACATTGTGATGACAAGAATTCTGGAGCATTGTGATGACATGGGCCAGGGTGCATTGTGATGACACGGTCATGGAACTTTGTGATGACAAGCAATCTGGAGCATTGTGATGACAAGGGCCATGGAGAACTGTGATGACCAGTGTCATGTAGCATTGTGATGACATGGTCCTGGAACATTGTGATGAGAAGAATTATGGAGCATTGTGATGACACGGTCATGGAACATTCTGATGACAAGAATTCTGGAGCATTGTGATGCCAATGCCATGGAGAATTGTGATGACATGGTCATGGAACATTGTGATGACAAGAATTCTGGAGCACTGTGTTGACAAGGGCCTTGGAGCATTGTGATGACAAGTGTCATGGAGCATTGTAATGAAAGGTTTCATTGTGCAACGTGATGACATGTGGGATGGAGTATTGTGATGAGACTGGTCCTGGAGCATTCTGATAACAAATGCCATGGAGCATTGTGATGACAGGCATCATGGAGCATTGTAAAGAAAGGGGCAATGGGGAATTGTAATGACAATAGAGAAATGTGAGGAAAATGGTCAGCGAGCATAATGATTAAAGTGGTCTTTGAGAATTGTGATGAAAAGCGACATAGAGCATTGTGATGACAAAGGTCATGGAGAACTGTGATAATCAGGGTCATGTAGCATTGTGATGACACGGTCATGGAACATTGTGACGACAAGAATTCTGGAGCATTGTGATGACACGGGCCATGGAGAATTGTGATGACATGGTCATGGAACATTGTGATGAAAAGAATTCTGGAGCATTGTTATGACAAGGGCCATGGAGCATTGTGATGACAAGTGTCATGGAGCATTGTAATGAAAGATTTCATTGTGCAAGGTGATGACATAGGGGATGGAGTATTGTGATGAAACTGGTCCTGGAGCATTGTGATAACAAAGCCATGGAGCATTGTGATGACAGGCATCATGGAGCATTCTGAAGAAAGGGGCCATGGGGAATTGTAATGACAATAGATAAATGTGATGAAAATGGTCAGCGAGCATACTGATTAAAGTGGTCATTGAAAATTGTGATGAAAAGCGACATAGAACATTGTATTGATAAAGGTCATGGAGAACTGTGATGACCAGGGTCATGTAGCATTTTGATGACACGGTCACGGAACATTGTGATGAAAAGAATTCTGGAGCATTGTGATGAAAAGGGCCATGGAACATTGTGATGACACGGTCATGGAACATTTTGATGACAAGAAATCTGGAGCATTGTGATGACAAGGGCCATGGAGAATTGTGATGCCATGGTCTTGGAACATTGTGATGACAAGAATTCTGGAGCATTGTGATGACAAGTGTCATGGAGCATTGTAATGAAAGCTTTCATTGTGCACCGTGATGACAAGGGGGATGGAGTATTGTGATGAATCTGGTCCTGGAGCATTGTGATAACAAAAGCCATGGAGCATTGTGATGACAGGCATCATGGAGCATTGTGAAGATAGGGGCCCTGGGGAATTGTAATGACAATAGAGAAATGTGATTAAAATGGTCAGCGAGCATAGTGATTAAAGAGGTCATTTAGAATTGTGTTGAAAAGCGATATAGAGCATTGTGATGACAAAGGTCATGGAGAACTGTGATGACCAGGAACATGTAGCATTGTGATGACACGGTCATGGAACATTTTGATGACAAGAATTCTGGAGCATTGTGATGACAAGGGCCATGGAGCATTGTGATGAAAAGTTTCATGGAGCATTGTAATGAAAGGTTTCATTGTGCACCGTGATGACATTTGGGATGGAGTTTTGTGATGAAACTCGTCCTGGAGCATTCTGATAACAAAAGCCATGGAGCATTGTGATGACAGGCATGATGGAGCATTGTAAACAAAGGGGCAATGGGGAATTATAATGACCATAGAGAAATGTGATGAAAATGGTCAGCTAGCTTAGTGATTAAAGTGGTCATTTAGAATTGTGATGAAAAGCGACATAGAGCATTGTGATGACAAAGGTCATGGAGAACTGTGATGACCAGGGTCATGTAGCATTGTGATGACACGGTCATGGAACATTGTGATGAGAAGAATTATGGAGCATTGTGATGACACGGTCATGTAACATTGTGATGACAAGAATTCTGGAGCATTGTGATGACAAAGTCCATGGAGCATTGTGATGACATGGTCATGGAACATTGTGATGACAAGAATTCTAGAGCATTGTGATGACAAGGGCCATGCAGCATTGTGATGGCAAGTGTCATGGAGCATTGCAATGAGAGGTTTCATTGTGAACCGTGATGAAATGGGGGATGGAATATTGTGATGAAACTGGTCCTGGAGCATTGAGATAACAAAAGCCATAGAGCACTGTGATGACAGCCATACTGGAGCATTGTCAGAAAGGGGCCATCGGCAATTGTAATGACAATAGAGAAATGTGACGAAAATGGTCAGCGAGCATAGTGATTAAAGTGGTCATTGAGAATTGTGATGAAAAGCGACATAGAGCATTGTGATGACAAAGGGCATGGAGAACTGTGATGACCAGGGTCATGTAGCATTGTGATGACACGGTCATGGATCATTGTGATGACAAGAATTCTGGAGCATTGTGATGACAAGGGCCATGGAGCTTTGTGATGACAAGTGTCACGGAGCATAGTAATGAAAGGTTTCATTGTGCACCGTGATGACATGTGGAATGGAGTATTGTGATGAAACTGGTCCTGGAGCATTCTGAAAACAAAAGCCATCGAGCATTGTGATGAAAGGCATGATGGAGCACAGTAAAGAAAGGGGCAATGGGGAATTGTAATGACAATAGAGAAATGTGATGAAAATGGTCAGTGAGCATAGTGATTAAAGTGGTCTTTGAGAATTGTGATGAAAAGCGACATAGAACATTGTGATGACAAAGGTCATAGAGAACTGTGATGACCAGGGTCATGTAGCATTGTGATGACACGGTCATGGAACATTTTGATGACAAGAATTCTGGAGCATTGTGATGACAAGGGCCATGGAGCTTTGTGATGACACGGTCATGGAACTTTGTGATGACAAGAAATCTGGAGCATTGAGATGACAATGGCCATGGAGCATTGTGATGACACAGTTATAGAACATTGTGATGACAAGAATTCTGGAGCATTGTGATGACAAGGGCCATGGAGCATTGTGATGACAAGTGTCATGGAGCATTGTAATGAAAGGGTTCATTCTGCACCGTGATGACCTGTGGGATGGAGTATTGTGATGAAACTGGTCCTGAAGCATTCTGATAACAAAAGCCATGGAACATTGTCATGACAGGCATGATGGAGCATTTTAAAGAAAGGGGCAATGGGGAATTGTAATGACAATAGAGAAATGTGATGAAAATGGTCAGCAAGCATAGAGATTAAAGTGTTCTTTGAGAATTGTGATGAAAAGCGACATAGAGCATTGTGATGACAAAGGTCATGGAGAACTGTGATGACCAGTGTCATGTAGCTTTGTGATGACATGGTCATGGAACATTTTGATGAGAAGAATTATGGAGCATTGTGATGACACGGTCATGGAACATTCTGATGACAAGAATTTTGGAGCATTGTGATGCCAATGCCATGGAGAATTGTGATGACATGGTCATGGAACATTGTGATGACAAGAATTCTGGAGCACTGTGTTGACAAGGGCCTTGGAGCATTGTGATGACAAGTGTCATGGAGCATTGTATTGAAAGGTTTCATTGTGCACCGTGATGACATGTGGGATGGAGTATTGTGATGAGACTGGTCCTGGAGCATTCTGATAACAAATGCCATGGAGCATTGTGATGACAGGCATCATGGAGCATTGTAAAGAAAGGGGCAATGGGGAATTGTAATGACAATAGAGAAATGTGAGGAAAATGGTCAGCGAGCATAGTGATTAAAGTGGTCTTTGAGAATTGTGATGAAAAGCGACATAGAGCATTGTGATGACAAAGGTCATGGAGAACTGTGATAATCAGGGTCATATAGCATTGTGATGAAAAGAATTCTGGAGCATTGTTATGACAAGGGCCATGGAGCATTGTGATGACAAGTGTCATGGAGCATTGTAATGAAAGATTTCATTGTGCAAGGTGATGACATAGGGGATGGAGTATTGTGATGAAACTGGTCCTGGAGCATTGTGATAACAAAGCCATGGAGCATTGTGATGACAGGCATCATGGAGCATTCTGAAGAAAGGGGCCATGGGGAATTGTAATGACAATAGATAAATGTGATGATAATGGTCAGCGAGCATACTGATTAAAGTGGTCATTGAAAATTGTGATGAAAAGCGACATAGAACATTGTATTGATAAAGGTCATGGAGAACTGTGATGACCAGGGTCATGTAGCATTTTGATGACACGGTCACGGAACATTGTGATGAAAAGAATTCTGGAGCATTGTGATGAAAAGGGCCATGGAGCATTGTGATGACACGGTCATGGAACATTGTGATGAAAGAATTCTGGAGCATTGTGATGAGAAGGGCCATGGAGCATTGTGATGACAAGTGTCATGGAGCATTGTAATGAGAGGTTTCATTGTGCACCGTGATGACATGTGGGATGGAGTATTGTGATGAAACTGGTCCTGGAGCACTCTGATAACAAAAGCCATGGAGCATTGTGATGACAGTCATCATGGAGCATTGTGAAGAAAGGGGAATGGGGAATTGTAATGACAATAGAGAAATGTGATGAAAATGGTCAGCAAGCAAAGTGATTAAAGTGGTCATTTAAAATTGTCACGAAAAACTATATAGAGCATTGTGATGAAAAAGGTCATGGAGAACTGTGATGACCAGGGTCATGTAGCATTGTGATGACACGGTCATGGAACATTGTGATGACAAGAATTATGGAGCATTGTGATGACACGGTCATGGAACATTTTGATGACAAGCAATCTGGGGCATTGTGATGACAAGGGCCATGGAGCATTGTGATGACACGGTCATGGAACATTGTGATAACAAGAATTCTGGAGCATTGTGATGACAAGAGCCATGGAGAATTGTGATGACATGGTCATGGAACATTGTGTTGACAAGAATTCTGGAGATTTGTGATGACAAGTGTCATGGAGCATTGTAATGAAAGGTTTCATTGTGCACCGTGATGACATGTGGGATGGAGTATTGTGATGAAACTTGTCCTGGAGCATTCTGATAACAAAAGCCATGGAGCATTGTGATGACAGGCATGATGGAGCATAGTAAACAAAGGGGCAATGGGGAATTGTAATGACAATAGAGAAATGTGATGAAAATGGTCAGCAAGCATAGTGATTAAAGTGTTTTTTGAGAATTGTGATGAAAAGCGACATAGAGCATTGTGATGACAAAGGTCATGGAGAACTGTGATGACCAGGGTAATGTAGCACAGTGAAGACACGGTCATGGAACATTGTGATGACAATAATTCTGGAGCATTGTGATGACAAAGTCCATGGAGCATTGTGATGACACAGTCATGGAACATTGTGATGAAAAGAATTCTGGTGCATTGTGATGACAAGGGCCATGGAGACTTGTGATGACACGGTCATGGAACATTGTGATGACAAGAATTCTAAAGAATTGTGATGACAAGGGCCATGGAGCATTGTGATGACACGGTAACAGAACATTGTGATGACAAGAATTCTGGAGCATTGTGATGACAAGGGCCATGGAGCATTGTGATAACAAGGTCATGGAACATTGTGATGACAAGAAATCTGGAGCATTGTGATGACAATGGCCATGGAGCATTGTGATGACAGGCATCATGGAGCATTGTGAAGAAAGGGGAATTGGGAATTGTAATGACAATAGAGAAATGTGATGAAAATGGTCAGCGAGTATAATGATTAAAGTGGTCATTTAGAATTGGGATGAAAAGCGACATAGAGCATTGTGATGACAAAGGTCATGGAGAACTGTGATGACCAGGGTCATGTAGCATCGTGGTGACACGGTCATGGAACATTGTGATGAGAAGAATTATGGAGCATTGTGATGACACGGTCATGGAACATTGTGATGACAATAATTCTGGAGCATTGTGATGACAAGGGCCATGGAGCATTGTGATGACACAGTCATGGAACATTGTGATAACAAGAATTCTGGAGGATTGTGATGACAAGGGCCATGGAGCATTGTGATGACAAGTGTCATGGAACATTGTAATGAGAGGTTTCATTGTGCACCGTGATGACGTGGGGGATGGAGTATTGTGATGAAACTGGTCCTGGAGCATTGTGATAACAAAAGCCATGGAGCATTGTGATGACAGGCATCATGGAGCATTGTGAAGAAAGGGGCCATGGGGAATTGTAATGACAATAGAGAAATGTGAGGAAAATGGTCAGCGAGCATAGTGATTAAAGTGGTCTTTGAGAATTGTGATGAAAAGCGACATAGAGCATTGTGATGACAAAGGTCATGGAGAACTGTGATTACCAGGGTCATGTAGCATCGTGGTGACACGGTCATGGAACATTGTGATGAGAAGAATTATGGAGCATTGTGATGACACGGTCATGGAGAATTGTGATGACAAGTGTCATGGAGCATTGTAATGAAAGCTTTAGTTGTGCACCGTGATGACAAGGGGGATGGAGTATTGTGATGAATCTGGTCCTGGAGCATTGCGATAACAAAAGCCATGGAGCATTGTGATGACAGGCATCATGGAGCATTGTGAAGATAGGGGCCATGGGGAATTGTAATGACAATAGAGAAATGTGATGAAAATGGTCAGCGAGCATAGTGATTAAAGAGGTCATTTAGAATTGTGTTGAAAAGCGATATAGAGCATTGTGATGTCAAACGTCATGGAGAACTGTGATGACCAGGGTCATGTAGCATTGTGAAGACACGGTCATGGAACATTGTGATGACAAGAATTATTGAGCATTGTGATGACACGGTCATGGAACATTGTGATTGCAAAAATTCCGGAGCATTGTGATGACAAGGGCCATAGAGAATTGTAATGAAAGGTTTCATTGTGCACTGTGGTGACAAGGGGGATGGAGTATTGTGATGAAATTGGTCCTGGAGCATTGTGATAATAAAAGCCATGGAGCATTGTGATGACAGGCATCATGGAGCATTGTGAAGAAAGGGGCCATGTGGAATTGTAATGACAATAGAGAAAGGTGATGAAAATTGTCAGCGAGCATAGTGATTAAAATGGTCATTGAGAATTGTGATGAAAAGCGACATAGAACATTGTGATGACAAAGGTCATGGAGAACTGTGATGACCAGGGTCATGTAGCATTGTGATGACACAGTCATGGAACATTTTGATGACAAGAATTCTGGAGCATTTTGATGGCAAAGGCCATGAAGCACTGTGATGACACGGTCATGGAACATTGTGATGACAATAATTCTGGAGCATTGTGATGACAAGGGCCATGGAGCATTGTGATGACAAGTGTCATGGAGCATTGTAATGAAAGGTTTCACTGTGCACCGTGATGACATGTGGGAAGGAGTTTTGTGATGAAACTGGTCCTGGAGCATTCTGATAACAAAAGCCATGGAGCATTGTGATGACAGGCATGATGGAGCATTGTAAACAAAGGGGCAATGGGGAATTATAATGACAATAGAGAAATGTGATGAAAATGGTCAGCTAGCTTAGTGATTAAAGTGGTCATTTAGAATTGTGAAGAAAAGCGACATAGAGCATTGTGATGACAAAGGTCATGGAGAACTGTGATGACCAGGGTCATGTAGCATTGTGATGACACGGTCATGGAACATTGTGATGAGAAGAATTATGGAGCACTTTGATGAAACGGTCATGGAACATTGTGATGACAAGAATTCTGGAGCATTGTGATGACAAAGTCCATGGAGCATTGTGATGACACGGTCATGGAACATTGTGATGAAAAGAATTTTGGAGCATTGTGATGATAAGGGCCATGGGGCATTGTGATGACACGATCATGGAACATTGTGATGACAAGAATTCTGGAGCATTGTGATGACAAGGGCCATGGAGCATTGTGTTGGCAAGTGTCATGGAGCATTGCAATAAGAGGTTTCATTGTGAACCGTGATGAAATGGGGGATGGAATATTCTGATGAAACTGGTCCTGGAGCATTGAGATAACAAAAGCCATAGAACACTGTGATGACAGCCATACTGGAGCATTGTGAAGAAAGGGGCCATGGGGAATTGTAATGACAATAGAGAAATGTGATGAAAATGGTCAGCGAGCATAGTGATTAAAGTGGTCATTGAGAACTGTGATGAAAAGCGACATAGAGCATTGTGATGACAAAGGTCATGGAGACCTGTGATGACCAGGGTCATGTAGCATTGTGATGAAACGGTCATGGATCATTGTGATGACAAGAATTCGGGAGAATTGTGATGACAAGGGCCATGGAGCTTTGTGATGACAAGTGTCACGGAGCATAGTAATGAAAGGTTTCATTGTGCACCGTGATGACATGTGGAATGGAGTATTGTGATGAAACTGGTCCTGGAGCATTCTGATAACAAAAGAAATGGAGCATTGTGATGACAGGCATGATGGAGCACTGTAAAGAAAGGGGCCATGGGGAATTGTAATGACAATAGAGAAAGGTGATGAAAATGGTCAGCTAGCATAGTGATTAAAGTGGTCATTGAGAATTGTGATAACATCGTCATGGAACATTGGGATGACAAGAATTCTTGAGCATTGTGATGACAAGGGCCATGGAGCATTGTGATGACACAGTCATGGAACACTGTGATGAAAAGAATTCTGGAGCATTGTGATGACAAGGGCCATGGAGCTTTGTGATGATACGGTCATGGAACATTGTGATGTCAAGAAATCTGGAGCATTCTGATGACACGGTCATGGAACATTGTGATGACAAGAAATCTGGAGCATTGTGATGACAATGGCCATGGAGCATTGTGATGACAAGAATTCTGGAGCATTGTGATGACAAGTGTCATGGAGCATTCTGATGACAAGTGTCATGGAGCATTGTAATGAAAGGTTTCATTGTGCAAGGTGATGACATGTGGGATGGAGAATTTTGATGAAACTGGTACTGGAGCATTTTGATAACAAAAGCCATGGAGCATTTTGATGACAGGCATCATGGAGCATTGTAAAGAAAGGGGCAATGGGGAATTGTAATGACAATAGAGAAATGTGAGGAAAATGGTCAGCGAGCATAGTGATTAAAGTTGTCTTTGAGAATTGTGATGAAAAGCGACATAGAGCATTGTGATGACAAAGGTCATGGAGAACTGTGATGACCAGGGTCATTTAGCATTGTGATGACACGGTCATGGAACATTGTGATAACAAGAATTCTGGAGCATTGTAATGACAAGAGCCATGGAGAATTGTGGTGACATGGTCATGGAACATTGTGTTGACAAGAATTCTGGAGATTTGTGATGACAAGTGTCACGGAGCATTGTAATGAAAGGTTTCATTGTGCACCGTGATGACATGTGGGATGGAGTATTGTGATGAAACTTGTCCTGGAGCATTCTGATAACAAAAGCCATGGAGCATTGTGATGACAGGCATGATGGAGCATAGTAAAGAAAGGGGCAATGGGGAATTGTAATGACAATAGAGAAATGTGATGAAAATGGTCAGCAAGCATAGTGATTAAAGTGTTTTTTGAGAATTGTGATGAAAAGCGACATAGAGCATTGTGATGACAAAGGTCATGGAGAACTGTGATGACCAGGGTCATTTAGCATTGTGATGACACGGTCATGGAACATTGTGATGACAATAATTCTGGAGCATTGTGATGACAAGGGCCATGGAGCATTGTGATGACACAGTCATGGAACATTGTGATAACAAGAATTCTGGAGGATTGTGATGACAAGGGCCATGGAGCATTGTGATGACAAGTGTCATGGAACATTGTAATGAGAGGTTTCATTGTGCACCGTGATGACGTGGGGGATGGAGTATTGTGATGAAACTGGTCCTGGAGCATTGTGATAACAAAAGCCCTGGAGCATTGTGATGACAGGCATCATGGAGCTTTGTGAAGAAAGGGGCCATGGGGAATTGTAATGACAATAGAGAAATGTAATGAAAATGGTGAGCGAGCATAGTGATTAAAGTGGTCATTGAGAATTGTGATGAAAAGCGACATAGAGCATTGTGATGACAAAGGTCATGGAGAACTGTGATGACCAGGGTCATGTAGCATTGTGATGACACGGTCATGGAACATTGTGATGACAAGAATTCTGGAGCATTGTGATGACAAGGGCCATGGAGCATTGTGATGACACGGTCATGGAACATTGTGATGACAAGAATTATGGAGCATTGTGATGACAAGGGCCATGGAGCATTCTGATGACACGGTCATGGAACATTGTGATGACAAGAATTCTGGAGCATTGTGATGACAATGCCATGGAGAGTTGTGATGACATCCTCATGGAACATTGTGATGAAAAGAATTCTGGAGCACTGTGTTGACAAGGGCCATGGAGCATTGTGATGAGAAGTGTCGTGGAGCATTGTAATGAAAGGTTTCATTGTGCACCGTGATGACATGTGGGATGGAGTATTGTGATGAAACTGGTCCTGGAGCATTCTGATAACAAAAGACATGGAGCATTGTGATGACAGGCATGATGGAGCATTGTAAAGAAAGGGGCCATGGGGAATTGTAATGACAATAGAGAAATGGGATGAAAATGGTCAGCGAGCATATTGATTAAAGTGGTCTTTGAGAATTGTGATGAAAAGCGTCATAGAGAATTGTGATGACAAAAGTCATGGAAAACTGTGATGACCATGGTAATGTAGCACTGTGAAGACACGGTCATGGAACATTGTGATGACAATAATTCTGGAGCATTGTGATGACAAAGTCCATGGAGCATTGTGATGACACAGTCATGGAACATTGTGATGAAAAGAATTCTGGTGCATTGTGATGACAAGGGCCATGGAGACTTGTGATGACACGGTCATGGAACATTGTGATGACAAGAATTCTAAAGAATTGTGATGACAAGGGCCATGGAGCATTGTGATGACACGGTAACGGAACATTGTGATGACAAGAATTCTGGAGCATTGTGATGACAAGGGCCATGGAGCATTGTGATAACAAGGTCATGGAACATTGTGATGACAAGAAATCTGGAGCATTGTGATGACAAGGGCCATAGAGCATTGTGATGACACGGTCATGGAACATTGTGATAAAAAGAATTCTGGAGCATTGTGATGACACGGGCCATGGAGAATTGTGATGACATGGTCATGGAACATTGTGATGAAAAGAATTCTGGAGCATTGTTATGACAAGGGCCATGGAGCATTGTGATGACAAGTGTCATGGAGCATTGTAATGAAAGTTTTCATTGTTCACCGTGATGACAAGGGGGATGGAGTATTGTGATGAATCTGGTCCTGGAGCATTGTGATAACAAAAGCCATGGAGCATTGTGATGACAGGCATCATGGAGCTTTGTGAAGAAAGGGGCCATGTGGAATTATAATGACAATAGAGAAAGGTGATGAAAATTGTGAGCGAGCATAGTGATTAAAGTGGTCATTGAGAATTGTGATAACATCGTCATGGAACATTGGAATGACAAGAATTCTTGAGCATTGTGATGACAAGGGCCATGGAGCATTGTGATGACAAGAATTCTGGAGCATTGTGATGACAAGGGCCATGGAGCTTTGTGAAGACAATGTCATGGAACATTGTGATGTCAAGAAATCTGGAGCATTCTGATGACACGGTCATGGAACATTGTGATGACAAGAAATCTGGAGCATTGTGATGACAATGGCCATGGAGCATTCTGAAGACAAGAATTCTGGAGCATTGTGAAGACAATGGCCATAGAAAATTGTGATGACATGGTCATGGACCGTGATGACAAGAATTCTGGAGCATTGTGATGACAAGGGCCATGGTGCATTGTGATGACACGGTCATGGAACATTGTGATGACAAGAATTCTGGAGCATTCTGATGACAAGGGCCACGGAGCATTCTGATGACACGGTCATGGAACATTGTGATGACAAGAATTCTGGAGCAATGTGATGACAAGGGATATGGAGCATTGTGATGACATGGTCATGGAATATTGTGATGACAAGAATTCTGGAGCATTGTGATGACAAGTGCCATGGAGAATTGTGATGACATCCTCATGGAACATTGTGATGACAAGAATTCTGGAGCACTGTGTTGACAAGGGCCATGGAGCATTCTGATGAGAAGTGTCATGGAGCATTGTAATGAAAGGTTTCATAGTGCACCGTGATGACATGTGGGATGGAGTATTGTGATGAAACTGGTCCTGGAGCATTCTGATAACAAAAGCCATGGAACATTGTGATGACAGGCATGATGGAGCATTGTAAAGAAATGGGCAATGGGGAATTGTAATGACAATAGAGAAATGTGATGAAAACGGTCAGCGAGCATAGTGATTAAAGTGGTCTTTGAGAATTGTGATGAAAAGCATCATAGAGCATTGTGATGACAAAGGTCATGGAGAACTGTGATAACCAGGGTCATGTAGCATTGTGATGACACGGTCATGGAACATTGTGATGAGAAGAATTATGGAGCATTGTGATGACAAGGGCCATGGGGCATTGTGATAACACGGTCATGGAACATAGTGATGACAAGAAATCTGGAGCATTGTGATGACAAGGGCGATGGAGCATTGTGATGACACGGTTATGGAACATTGTGATAACAAGAATTCTGGAGCATTGTGATGACAAGGGCCATGGAGCATTGTGATGACAAGTGTCATGGAGCATTGTAATGAGAGGTTTCATTGTGCACCGTGATGACATGGGGGATGGAGTATTGTGATGAAACTGGTCCTGGAGCATTGTGATAACAAAAGCCATGGAGCATTGTGATGACAGGCATCATGGAGCATTGTGAAGAAAGGGGCCATGGGGAATTGTAATGACAATAGAGAAATGTGATGAAAATGGTCAGCGAGCATAGTGATTAAAGAGGTCATTGAGAATTGTGATGAAAAGCTACATAGAGCGTTGTGATGACAAAGGTCATGAAGAACTGTGATGACCAGGGTCATGTAGCATTGTGATGTCACGGTCATGGAACATTGTGATGACAAGAATTCTGGAGCTTTGTGATGACAAGGGCCATGGAGCATTTTGATGACATGGTCATGGAACATTGTGATGAGAAGAATTTGGAATATTGTGATGACATGGTCATGGAACATTGTGATGACAAGAATTCTGGAGCATTGTGATGACAAATGCCATGGAGCAATGTGATGACACCGTCATGGAACATTGTGATGAAAAGAAATCTGGAGCATTGTGATGACAAGGGCCATGGAGCATTGTGATGACATGGTCATGGAACATTGTGATGACAAGTAATCTGGAGCATTGTGATGACAAGGGCCATGGAGCATTGTGATGACACGGTCATGGAACATTGTGATGAAAAGAAATCTGGAGCATTGTGATGACAATGGCCATGGAACATTGTGATGACACGGTCATGGAACATTGTGATGACAAGAATTATTGAGCATTATGATGACATGGTCATGGAACATTGTGATGACAAGAATTCTGGAGCATTGTGATGACAAGGGCCATGGAGAATTGTAATGAAAGGTTTCATTGTGCACTGTGGTGACAAGGGGGATGGAGTATTGTGATGAAACTGGTCCTGGAGCATTGTGATAACAAAAGCCATGGAGCATTGTGATGACAGGCATCATGGAGCATTGTGAAGAAAGGGGCCATGTGGAATTGTAATGACAATAGAGAAATGTGATGAAAATTGTCAGCGAGCCTAGTGATAAATTGGTCATTGAGAATTGTGATAACATGGTCATGGAACATTGGGATGACAAGAATTCTGGAGCATTGTGATGACAAGGGCCATGGAGCATTGTGATGACACGCTCATGGAACATTGTGATGACAAGAATTCTGGAGCATTGTGATGACAAGGGCCATGGAGCATTGTGATGCCACGGTCATGGAACATTGTGATGACAAGAATTCTGGAGCATTGTGATGACAAGGGCCATGGAGCATTGTGATGACACGGTCATGGAACAATGTGATGACAAGAATTCTGGAGCATTGTGATGACATGGGCCATGGTGCATAGTGATGACACGGTCATGGAACTTTGTGATGACAAGCAATCTGGAGCATTGTGATGACAAGGGCCATGGAGAACTGTGATGACCAGTGTCATGTAGCATTGTGATGACATGGTCATGGAACATTGTGATGAGAAGAATTATGGAGCATTGTGATGACACGGTCATGGAACATTCTGATGACAAGAATTCTGGAGCATTGTGATGCCAATGCCATGGAGAATTGTGATGACATGGTCATGGAACATTGTGATGACAAGAATTCTGGATCACTGTGTTGACAAGGGCCATGGAGCATTGTGATGACAAGTGTCATGGAGCATTGTAATGAGAGGTTTCATTGTGCACCGTGATGACATGGGGGATGGAGTATTGTGATGAAACTGGTCCTGGAGCATTGTGATAACAAACGCCATGGAGCATTGTGATAACAGGCATCATGGAGCATTGTGAAGAAAGGGGCCATGGGGAATTGTAATGACAATAGACAAATGTGATGAAAATGGTCAGCGAGCATAGTGATTAAAGTGGTCATTGAGAATTGTAATGAAAAGCGACATAGAGCATTGTGATGACAAAGGTCATGAAGAACTGTGATGACCTGGGTCATGTAGCATTGTGATGTCACGGTCATGGAACATTGTGATGACAAGAATTCTGGAGCATTGTGATGACAAGTGCCATGGAGCATTGTGATGACACGGTCATGGAACATTGTGATAATAAGAATTCTAGAGCATTGTGATGACAAGGGCCATGGAGCATTGTGATGACAACTGTCATGGAGCATTGTAATGAAAGGTTTCATTGTGCACCGTGATGAAATGTGGGATGGAGTATTGTGATGAAACTGGTCCTGGAGCATTCTGATAACAAAAGCCATGGAGCATTGTGATGACAGGCATCATGGAGCATTGTGAAGAAAGGGGCAATGGGGAATTGTAATGACAATAGAGAAATATGATGAAAATGGTCAGCGAGCATAGTGATTAAAGTGGTCTTTGAGAATTGTGATGAAAAGCGTCATAGAGCATTGTGATGACAAAGGTCATGGAGAACTGTGATGACAAGGGTCATGTAGAATTGTGATGACACGGTCATGGAACATTGTGATGAAAAGAATTCTGGAGCATTGTTATGACAAATGCCATGGAGCAATGTGATGACACCGTCATGGAATATTGTGATGAAAAGAAATCTGGAGCATTGTGATGACAAAGGCCATGGAGCATTGTGATGACATGGTCATGGAACATTGTGATGACAAGTAATCTAGAGCATTGTGATGACAAGGGCCATGGAGCCTTGTGATGACACGGTCATGGAACATTGTGATGACAAGAAATCTGGAGCATTGTGATGACAATGGCCATGGAACATTGTGATGACACGGTCATGGAACATTGTGATGACAAGAATTATTGAGCATTATGATGACATGGTCATGGAACATTGTGATTACAAGAATTCTGGAGCATTGTGATGACAAGGGCCATGGAGAATTGTAATGAAAGGTTTCATTGTGCACTGTGGTGACAAGGGGGATGGAGTATTGTGATGAAACTGGTCCTGGAGCATTGTGATAACAAAAGCCATGGAGCATTGTGATGACAGGCATCATGGAGCATTGTGAAGAAAGGGGCCATGTGGAATTGTAATGACAATAGAGAAATGTGATGAAAATGGTCAGCGAGCCTAGTGATAAAAGTGGTCATTGAGAATTGTGATAACATGGTCATGGATCATTGGGATGACAAGAATTCTGGAGCATTGTGATGACAAGGGCCATGGAGCATTGTGATGACACGGTCATGGAACATTGTGATGACAAGAATTCTGGAGCATTGTGATGCCAAGGGCCGTGGAGCTTTGTGATGACACGGTCATGGAACTTTGTGATGACAAGAAATCTGGAGCATTGAGATGACAATGGCCATGGAGCATTGTGATGACACAGTTATAGAACATTATGATGACAAGAATTCTGGAGCATTGTGATGACAAGGACCATGGAGCATTGTGATGACAAGTGTCATGGAGCATTGTAATGAAAGGTTACATTCTACACCGTGATGACCTGTGGGATGGAGTATTGTGATGAAATTGGTCCTGGAGCATTTTGATAACAAGAGCCATGGAACATTGTCATGACAGGCATGATGGAGCATTTTAAAGAAAGGGGCAATGGGGAATTGTAATGACAATAGAGAAATGTGATGAAAATGGTCAGCAAGCATAGAGATTAAAGTGTTCTTTGAGAATTGTGATGAAAAGCAACATAGAGCATTGTGATGACAAAGGTCATGGAGAACTGTGATGACCAGTGTCATGTAGCATTGTGATGACATGGTCATGGAACATTGTGATGAGAAGAATTATGGAGCATTGTGATGACACGGTCAATGAACATTCTGATGACAAGAATTCTGGAGCATTGTGATGCTAATGCCATGGAGAATTGTGTTGACATGGTCATGGAACTTTGTGATGACAAGAATTCTGGAGCACTGTGTTGACAAGGGCCTTGGAGCATTGTGATGACAAGTGTCATGGAGCATTGTAATGAAAGGTTTCCTTGTGCACCGTGATGACATGTGGGATGGAGTATTGTGATGAGACTGGTCCTGGAGCATTCTGATAACAAATGCCATGGAGCATTGTGATGACAGGCATCATGGAGCATTGTAAAGAAAGGGGCAATGGGGAATTGTAATGACAATAGAGAAATGTGAAGAAAATGGTCAGCGAGCATAGTGATTAAAGTGGCCTTTGAGAATTGTGATGAAAAGCGACATAGAGCATTGTGATGACAAAGGTCATGGAGAACTGTGATAATCAGGGTCATGTAGCATTGTGATGACACGGTCATGGAACATTGTGACGACAAGAATTCTGGAGCATTGTGATGACACGGGCCATGGAGAATTGTGATGACATGGTCATGGAACATTGTGATGAAAAGAATTCTGGAGCATTGTTATGACAAGGGCCATGGAGCATTGTGATGACAAGTGTCATGGAGAACTGTGATGACCAGGGTCATGTAGCATTGTAAAGACACGGTCATGGAACATTGTGATGACAAGAATTATTGAGCATTGTGATGACACGGTCATGGAACATTGTGATTGCAAGAATTCTGGATCATTGTGATGACCAGGCCATGGAGAATTGTAATGAAATGTTTCATTGTGCACTGTGGTGACAAGGGGGATGGAGTATTGTGATGAAACTGGTCCTGGAGCATTGTGATAATAAAAGCCATGGAGCATTGTGATGACAGGCATCATGGAGCTTTGTGAAGAAAGGGGCCATGTGGATTTGTAATGACAATAGAGAAAGGTGATGAAAATTGTCAGAGAGCATAGTGATTAAAGTGGTCATTGAGAATTGTGATAACATCGTCATGGAACATTGGGATGACAAGAATTCTTGAGCATTGTGATGACAAGGGCCATGGAGCATTGTGATGTCACAGTCATGGAATATTGTGATGACAAGAATTCTGGAGCATTGTGATGACAAGGGCCATGGAGCATTGTGATGACACGGTCATGGAACATTGTGATGACAAGAAATCAGGAGCATTGTGATGACAATGGCCATGGAGCATTGTGATGACAAGAATTCTGGAGCATTGTAATGACAATGGCCATGGAGAATTCTGATGACATGGTCATGGTACATTGTGATGACAAGAATTCTGGAGCATTGTGATGACAAGTGTCATGGAGCATTGTGATGACAAGTGTCATGGAGCATTGTAATGAAAGGTTTCATTGTGCACCGTGATGACATGTGGGATGGAGTATTGTGATGAAACTGGTCCTGGAGCATTTTGATAACAAAAGCCATGGAGCATTGTGATGACAGGCATCATGGAGCATTGTAAAGAAAGGGGCAATGGGGAATTGTAATGACAATAGAGAAATGTGAGGAAAATGGTCAGCGAGCATAGTGATTAAAGTGGTCTTTGAGAATTGTGATGAAAAGCGTCATAGAGCATTGTGATGACAAAGTTCATGGAGAAATCTGATAACCAGGGTCATGTAGCATTGTGAGGACACGGTCATGGAACTTTGTGATGAAAAGAATTCTGGAGCATTGTGATGACAAATGCCATGGAGCAATATGATGACACCGTCATGGAACATTGTGATGAAAAGAAATCTGGAGCATTGTGATGACAAGGGCCATGGGGCATTGTGATGACACGATCATGGAACATTGTGATGAAAAAAAATCTGGAGCATTGTGATGACAAGGGCCATGGAGCATTGTGATGACATGGTCATGGAACATTGTGATGACAAGTAATCTGGAGCATTGTGATGACAAGGGCCATGGAGCATTGTGATGACACGGTCATGGAACATTGTGATGACAAGAAATCTGCAGCATTGTGATGACAATGGCCATGGAACATTGTGATGACAAGAATTATTGAGCATTATGATGACATGGTCATGGAACATTGTGATGACGAGAATTCTGGAGCATTGTGATGACAAGGGCCATGGAGAATTGTAATGAAAGGTTTCATTGTGCACTGTGGTGACAAGGGGGATGGAGTATTGTGATGAAACTGGTCCTGGAGCATTGTGATAACAAAAGCCATGGAGCATTGTGATGACAGGCATCATGGAGCATTGTGAAGAAAGGGGCCATGTGGAATTGTAATGACAATAGAGAAATGTGATGAAAATGGTCAGCGAGCCTAGTGATAAAAGTGGTCATTGAGAATTGTGATAACATGGTCATGGAACATTGGGATGACAAGAATTCTAGAGCATTGTGATGACAAGGGCCATGGAGCATTGTGATGACACGGTCATGGAACATTGTGATGACAAGAATTCTGGAGCATTGTGATGCCAAGGGCCATGGAGCATTGTGATGACACGGTCATCGAACATTGTGATGACAAGAATTCTGGAGCATTGTGATGACAAGGGCCATGGAGCATTGTGATGACACGGTCATGGAACAATGTGATGACAAGAATTCTGGAGCATTGTGATGACATGGGCCAGGGTGCATTGTGATGACACGGTCATGGAACTTTGTGATGACAAGCAATCTGGAGCATTGTGATGACAAGGGCCATGGAGAACTGTGATGACCAGTGTCATGTAGCATTGTGATGACATGGTCATGGAACATTGTGATGAGAAGAATTATGGAGCATTGTGATGACACGGTCATGGAACATTCTGATGACAAGAATTCTGGAGCATTGTGATGCCAATGCCATGGAGAATTGTGATGACATGGTCATGGAACATTGTGATGACAAGAATTCTGGAGCACTGTGTTGACAAGGGCCTTGGAGCATTGTGATGACAAGTGTCATGGAGCATTGTAATGAAAGGTTTCATTGTGCACCGTGATGACATGTGGGATGGAGTATTGTGATGAGACTGGTCCTGGAGCATTCTGATAACAAATGCCATGGAGCATTGTGATGACAGGCATCATGGAGCATTGTAAAGAAAGGGGCCATGGGGAATTGTAATGACAATAGAGAAATGTGAGGAAAATGGTCAGCGAGCATAGTGATTAAAGTGGTCTTTGAGAATTGTGATGAAAAGCGACATAGAGCATTGTGATGACAAAGGTCATGGAGAACTGTGATAATCAGGGTCATGTAGCATTGTGATGACACGGTCATGGAACATTGTGACGACAAGAATTCTGGAGCATTGTGATGACACGGGCCATGGAGAATTGTGATGACATGGTCATGGAACATTGTAATGAAAAGAATTCTGGAGCATTGTTATGACAAGGGCCATGGAGCATTGTGATGACAAGTGTCATGGAGCATTGTAATGAAAGATTTCATTGTGCAAGGTGATGACATAGGGGATGGAGTATTGTGATGAAACTGGTCCTGGAGTATTGTGATAACAAAGCCATGGAGCATTGTGATGCCAGGCATCATGGAGCATTCTGAAGAAAGGGGCCATGGGGAATTGTAATGACAATAGATAAATGTGATGAAAATGGTCAGCGAGCATACTGATTAAAGTGGTCATTGAAAATTGTGATGAAAAGCAACATAGAACATTGTATTTATAAAGGTCATGGAGAACTGTGATGACCAGGGTCATGTAGCATTTTGATGACACGGTCACGGAACATTGTGATGAAAAGAATTCTGGAGCATTGTGATGAAAAGGGCCATGGAACATTGTGATGACACGGTCATGGAACATTTTGATGACAAGAAATCTGGAGCATTGTGATGACAAGGGCCATGGAGAATTGTGATGCCATGGTCTTGGAACATTGTGATGACAAGAATTCTGGAGCATTGTGATGACAAGTGTCATGGAGCATTGTAATGAAAGCTTTCATTGTGCACCGTGATGACAAGGGGGATGGAGTATTGTGATGAATCTGGTCCTGGAGCATTGTGATAACAAAAGCCATGGAGCATTGTGATGACAGGCATCATGGAGCATTGTGAAGATAGGGGCCCTGGGGAATTGTAATGACAATAGAGAAATGTGATTAAAATGGTCAGCGAGCATAGTGATTAAAGAGGTCATTTAGAATTGTGTTGAAAAGCGATATAGAGCATTGTGATGACAAAGGTCTTGGAGAACTGTGATGACCAGGAACATGTAGCATTGTGATGACACGTTCATGGAACATTGTGATGACACGGTCATGGAACATTGTGATTGCAAAAATTCTGGAGCATTGTGATGACAAGGGCCATGGAGAATTGTAATGAAAGGTTTCATTGTGCACTGTGGTGACAAGGGGGATGGAGTATTGTGATGAATTTGGTCCTGGAGCATTGTGATAATAAAAGCCATGGAGCATTTTGATGACAGGCATCATGGAGCATTGTGAAGAAAGGGGCCATGTGGAATTGTAATGACAATAGAGAAAGGTGATGAAAATTGTCAGCGAGCATAGTGATTAAAATGGTCATTGAGAATTGTGATGAAAAGCGAAATAGAACATTGTGATGACAAAGGTCATGGAGAACTGTGATGACCAGGGTCATGTAGCATTGTGATGACACGGTCATTTAACATTTTGATGAAAAGAATTCTGGAGCTTTGTGATGGCAAAGGCCATGGAGCATTGTGATGACACGGTCATGGAACATTGTAATGACAATAATTCTGGAGCATTGTGATGACAAGGGCCATGGAGCATTGTGATGAAAAGTTTCATGGAGCATTGTAATGAAAGGTTTCATTGTGCACCGTGATGACATTTGGGATGGAGTTTTGTGATGAAACTCGTCCTGGAGCATTCTGATAACAAAAGCCATGGAGCATTGTGATGACAGGCATGATGGAGCATTGTAAACAAAGGGGCAATGGGGAATTATAATGACCATAGAGAAATGTGATGAAAATGGTCAGCTAGCTTAGTGATTAAAGTGGTCATTTAGAATTGTGATGAAAAGCGACATAGAGCATTGTGATGACAAAGGTCATGGAGAACTGTGATGACCAGGGTCATGTAGCATTGTGATGACAAGGTCATGGAACATTGTGATGAGAAGAATTATGGAGCATTGTGATGACACGGTCATGTAACATTGTGATGACAAGAATTCTGGAGCATTGTGATGACAAAGTCCATGGAGCATTGTGATGACACGGTCATGGAACATTGTGATGACAAGAATTCTAGAGCATTGTGATGACAAGGGCCATGCAGCATTGTGATGGCTAGTGTCATGGAGCATTGCAATGAGAGGTTTCATTGTGAACCGTGATGAAATGGGGGATGGAATATTGTGATGAAACTGGTCCTGGAGCATTGAGATAACAAAAGCCATAGAGCACTGTGATGACAGCCATACTGGAGCATTGTGAAGAAAGGGGCCATCGGCAATTGTAATGACAATAGAGAAATGTGACGAAAATGGTCAGCGAGCATAGTGATTAAAGTGGTCATTGAGAAATGTGATGAAAAGCGACATAGAGCATTGTGATGACAAAGGGCATGGAGAACTGTGATGACCAGGGTCATGTAGCATTGTGATGACACGGTCATGGATCATTGTGATGACAAGAATTCTGGAGCATTGTGATGACAAGGGCCATGGAGCTTTGTGATGACAAGTGTCACGGAGCATAGTAATGAAAGGTTTCATTGTGCACCGTGATGACATGTGGAATGGAGTATTGTGATGAAACTGGTCCTGGAGCATTCTGAAAACAAAAGCCATCGAGCATTGTTATGAAAGGCATGATGGAGCACTGTAAAGAAAGGGGCAATGGGGAATTGTAATGACAATAGAGAAATGTGATGAAAATGGTCAGCGAGCATAGTGATTAAAGTGGTCTTTGAGAATTGTGATGAAAAGCGACATAGAACATTGTGATGACAAAGGTCATGGAGAACTGTGATGACCAGGGTCATGTAGCATTTTGATGACACGGTCATGGAACATTTTGATGACAAGAATTCTGGAGCATTGTGATGACAAGGGCCATGGAGCTTTGTGATGACACGGTCATGGAACTTTGTGATGACAAGAAATCTGGAGCATTGAGATGACAATGGCCATGGAGAATTGTGATGACACAGTTATAGAACATTGTGATGACAAGAATTCTGGAGCATTGTGATGACAAGGGTCATGGAGCATTGTGATGACAAATGTCATGGAGCATTGTAATGAAAGGTTTCATTCTGCACCGTGATGACCTGTGGGATGGAGTATTGTGATGAAACTGGTCCTGAAGCATTCTGATAACAAAAGCCATGGAACATTGTCATGACAGGCATGATGGAGCATTTTAAAGAAAGGGGCAATGGGGAATTGTAATGACAATAGAGAAATGTGATGAAAATGGTCAGCAAGCATAGAGATTAAAGTGTTCTTTGAGAATTGTGATGAAAAGCGACATAGAGCATTGTGATGACAAGGGTCATGGAGAACTGTGATGACCAGTGTCATGTAGCTTTGTGATGACATGCTCATGGAACATTGTGATGAGAAGAATTAAGGAGCATTGTGATGACACGGTCATGGAACATTCTGATGACAAGAATTCTGGAGCATTGTGATGCCAATGCCATGGAGAATTGTGATGACATGGTCATGGAACATTGTGATGACAAGAATTCTGGAGCACTGTGTTGACAAGGGCCTTGGAGCATTGTGATGACAAGTGTCATGGAGCATTGTATTGAAAGGTTTCATTGTGCACCGTGATGACATGTGGGATGGAGTATTGTGATGAGACTGGTCCTGGAGCATTCTGATAACAAATGCCATGGAGCATTGTGATGACAGGCATCATGGAGCATTGTAAAGAAAGGGGCAATGGGGAATTGTAATGACAATAGAGAAATGTGAGGAAAATGGTCAGCGAACATAGTGATTGAAGTGGTCTTTGAGAATTGTGATGAAAAGCGACATAGAGCATTGTGATGACAAAGGTCATGGAGAACTGTGATAATCAGGGTCATGTAGCATTGTGATGAAAAGAATTCTGGAGCATTGTTATGACAAGGGCCATGGAGCATTGTGATGACAAGTGTCATGGAGCATTGTAATGAAAGATTTCATTGTGCAAGGTGATGACATAGGGGATGGAGTATTGTGATGAAACTGGTCCTGGAGCATTGTGATAACAAAGCCATGGAGCATTGTGATGACAGGCATCATGGAGCATTCTGAAGAAAGGGGCCATGGGGAATTGTAATGACAATAGATAAATGTGATGAAAATGGTCAGCGAGCATACTGATTAAAGTGGTCATTGAAAATTGTGATGAAAAGCGACATAGAACATTGTATTGATAAAGGTCATGGAGAACTGTGATGACCAGGGTCATGTAGCATTTTGATGACACGGTCACGGAACATTGTGATGAAAAGAATTCTGGAGCATTGTGATGAAAAGGGCCATCGAACATTGTGATGACACGGTCATGGAACATTTTGATGACAAGAAATCTGGAGCATTGTGATGACAAGGGCCATAGAGCATTGTGATGACACGGTCATGGAACATTGTGATGACAAGAATTCTGGAGCATTGTGATGACAAGGGCCATGGAGAATTGTGATGCCATGGTCATGGAACATTGTGATGACAAGAATTCTGGAGCATTGTGATGACAAGTGTCATGGAGCATTGTAATGAAAGGTTTCATTGTGCACCGTGATGACAAGGGGGATGGAGTATTGTGATGAATCTGCTCCTGGAGCATTGTGATAACAAAAGCCTTGGAGCATTGTGATGACAGGCATCATGGAGCATTGTGAAGAAAGGGGCCATGGGGAATTGTAATGACAATAGAGAAATGTGATGAAAATGGTCAGCGAGCATAGTGATTAAAGTGGTCATTGAGAATTGTGTTGAAAAGCGATATAGAGCATTGTGATGACAAACGTCATGGAGAACTGTGATGACCAGGTTCAGGTAGCATTGTGAAGACACGGTCATGGAACATTGTGATGACAAGAATTATTGAGCATTGTGATGACACGGTCATGGAACATTTTGATTGCAAGAATTCTGGAGCATTGTGATGACAAGGGCCATGGAGAATTGTAATGAAAAGTTTCATTGTGCACTGTGGTGACAAGGGGGATGGAGTATTGTGATGAAACTGGTCCTGGAGCATTGTGATAATAAAAACCATGGAGCATTGTGATGACAGGCATCATGGAGCTTTGTGAAGAAAGGGGCCATGTGGAATTGTAATGACAATAGAGAAATGTGAGGAAAATGGTCAGTGAGCATACTGATTAAAGTTGTCTTTGAGAATTGTGATGAAAAGCGACATAGAGCTTTGTGATGACAAAGGTCATGGAGAACTCTGATAACCAGGGTCATGTAGCATTGTGATGAAACGGTCATGGAACTTTGTGATGACAAGAATTCTGGAGCATTGTTATGACACGGGCCATGGAGAATTGTGATGACACGGTCATGGAACATTGTGATGACACGAATTCTGGAGCATTGTGATGACAAGTGTCATGGAGCATTGTAACGAGAGGTTTCATTGTGCACCGTGATGACATGTGGGATGGAGTATTGTGATGAAACTCGTCCTGGAGCATTGTGATAACAAAAGCCATGAAGCATTGTGATGACAGGCATCATGGAGCATTGTGAAGAAAGGGGAATTGGGAATTGTAATGACAATAGAGAAATGTGATGAAAATGGTCAGCGAGTATAATGATTAAAGTGGTCATTTAGAATTGGGATGAAAAGCAACATAGAGCATTGTGATGACAAAGGTCATGGAGAACTGTGATGACCAGGGTCATGTAGCATTGTGGTGACACGGTCATGGAACATTCTGATGACAAGAATTCTGGAGCATTGTGATGACAAGTGTCATGGAGCATTGTAATGAAAGGTTTCATTGTGCACCGTGATGACAAGGGGGATGGAGTATTGTGATGAATCTGCTCCTGGATCATTGTGATAACAAAAGCCTTGGAGCATTGTGATGACAGGCATCATGGAGCATTGTGAAGAAAGGGGCCATGGGGAATTGTAATGACAATAGAGAAATGTGATGAAAATGGTCAGCGAGCATAGTGATTAAAGTGGTCATTGAGAATTGTGTTGAAAAGCGATATAGAGCATTGTGATGACAAACGTCATGGAGAACTGTGATGACCAGGTTCAGGTAGCATTGTGAAGACACGGTCATGGAACATTGTGATGACAAGAATTATTGAGCATTGTGATGACACGGTCATGGAACATTTTGATTGCAAGAATTCTGGAGCATTGTGATGACAAGGGCCATGGAGAATTGTAATGAAAAGCTTCACTGTGCACTGTGGTGACAAGGGGGATGGAGTATTGTGATGAAACTGGTCCTGGAGCATTGTGATAATAAAAACCATGGAGCATTGTGATGACAGGCATCATGGAGCTTTGTGAAGAAAGGGGCCATGTGGAATTGTAATGACAATAGAGAAATGTGAGGAAAATGGTCAGTGAGCATACTGATTAAAGTTGTCTTTGAGAATTGTGATGAAAAGCGACATAGAGCTTTGTGATGACAAAGGTCATGGAGAACTCTGATAACCAGGGTCATGTAGCATTGTGATGAAACGGTCATGGAACTTTGTGATGACAAGAATTCTGGAGCATTGTTATGACACGGGCCATGGAGAATTGTGATGACACGGTCATGGAACATTGTGATGACACGAATTCTGGAGCATTGTGATGACAAGTGTCATGGAGCATTGTAACGAGAGGTTTCATTGTGCACCGTGATGACATGTGGGATGGAGTATTGTGATGAAACTCGTCCTGGAGCATTGTGATAACAAAAGCCATGAAGCATTGTGATGACAGGCATCATGGAGCATTGTGAAGAAAGGGGAATTGGGAATTGTAATGACAATAGAGAAATGTGATGAAAATGGTCAGCGAGTATAATGATTAAAGTGGTCATTTAGAATTGGGATGAAAAGCAACATAGAGCATTGTGATGACAAAGGTCATGGAGAACTGTGATGACCAGGGTCATGTAGCATTGTGGTGACACGGTCATGGAACATTCTGATGACAAGAATTCTGGAGCATTGTGATGCCAATGCCATGGAGAATTGTGATGACATGGTCATGGAACATTGTGATGACAAGAATTCTGGAGCACTGTGTTGACAAGGGCCTTAGAGCATTGTGATGACAAGTGTCATGGAGCATTGTAATGAAAGGTTTCATTGTGCACCGTGATGATGTGTGGGATGGAGTATTGTGTTGAAACTGGTCCTGGAGCATTGTGATAACAAAAGCCATGGAGCATTGTGATGACAGGCATCATGGAGCATTGTAAAGAAAGGGGCAATGGGGAATTTTAATGACAATAGAAAAATGTGAGGAAAATGGTCAGCGAGCATAGTGATTAAAGTGGTCTTTGAGAATTGTGATGAAAAGCGACATAGAGCATTGTGATGACAAAGGTCATGGAGAACTGTGATAATCAGGGTCATGTAGCATTTTGATGACACGGTCATGGAACATTGTGATGACAAGAATTCTGGAGCATTGTGATGACACGGGCCATGGAGAATTGTGATGACAAGTGTCATGGAGCATTGTAATGAAAGCTTTAATTGTGCACCGTGATGACAAGGGGGATGGAGTATTGTGATGAATCTGGTCCTGGAGCATTGCGATAACAAAAGCCATGGAGCATTGTGATGACAGGCATCATGGAGCATTGTGAAGATAGGGGCCATGGGGAATTGTAATGACAATAGAGAAATGTGATGAAAATGGTCAGCGAGCATAGTGATTAAAGAGGTCATTTAGAATTGTGTTGAAAAGCGATATAGAGCATTGTGATGTCAAACGTCATGGAGAACTGTGATGACCAGGGTCATGTAGCATTGTGATGACACGGTCATGGAACATTGTGATGACAAGAATTATTGAGCATTGTGATGACACGGTCATGGAACATTGTGATTGCAAAAATTCTGGAGCATTGTGATGACAAGGGCCATAGAGAATTGTAATGAAAGGTTTCATTGTGCACTGTGGTGACAAGGGGGATGGAGTATTGTGATGAAATTGGTCCTGGAGCATTGTGATAATAAAAGCCATGGAGCATTGTGATGACAGGCATCATGGAGCATTGTGAAGAAAGGGGCCATGTGGAATTGTAATGACAATAGAGAAAGGTGATGAAAATTGTCAGCGAGCATAGTGATTAAAATGGTCATTGAGAATTGTGATGAAAAGCGACATAGAACATTGTGATGACAAAGGTCATGGAGAACTGTGATGACCAGGGTCATGTAGCATTGTGATGACACAGTCATGGAACATTTTGATGACAAGAATTCTGGAGCATTGTGATGGCAAAGGCCATGAAGCACTGTGATGACACGGTCATGGAACATTGTGATGACAATAATTCTGGAGCATTGTGATGACAAGGGCCATGGAGCATTGTGATGACAAGTGTCATGGAGCATTGTAACGAGAGGTTTCATTGTGCACCGTGATGACATGTGGGATGGAGTATTGTGATGAAACTCGTCCTGGAGCATTGTGATAACAAAAGCCATGAAGCATTGTGATGACAGGCATCATGGAGCATTGTGAAGAAAGGGGAATTGGGAATTGTAATGACAATAGAGAAATGTGATGAAAATGGTCAGCGAGTATAATGATTAAAGTGGTCATTTAGAATTGGGATGAAAAGCAACATAGAGCATTGTGATGACAAAGGTCATGGAGAACTGTGATGACCAGGGTCATGTAGCATTGTGGTGATACGGTCATGGAACATTCTGATGACAAGAATTCTGGAGCATTGTGATGCCAATGCCATGGAGAATTGTGATGACATGGTCATGGAACATTGTGATGACAAGAATTCTGGAGCACTGTGTTGACAAGGGCCTTAGAGCATTGTGATGACAAGTGTCATGGAGCATTGTAATGAAAGGTTTCATTGTGCACCGTGATGATGTGTGGGATGGAGTATTGTGTTGAAACTGGTCCTGGAGCATTGTGATAACAAAAGCCATGGAGCATTGTGATGACAGGCATCATGGAGCATTGTAAAGAAAGGGGCAATGGGGAATTTTAATGACAATAGAAAAATGTGAGGAAAATGGTCAGCGAGCATAGTGATTAAAGTGGTCTTTGAGAATTGTGATGAAAAGCGACATAGAGCATTGTGATGACAAAGGTCATGGAGAACTGTGATAATCAGGGTCATGTAGCATTGTGATGACACGGTCATGGAACATTGTGATGACAAGAATTCTGGAGCATTGTGATGACACGGGCCATGGAGAATTGTGATGACAAGTGTCATGGAGCATTGTAATGAAAGCTTTAATTGTGCACCGTGATGACAAGGGGGATGGAGTATTGTGATGAATCTGGTCCTGGAGCATTGCGATAACAAAAGCCATGGAGCATTGTGATGACAGGCATCATGGAGCATTGTGAAGATAGGGGCCATGGGGAATTGTAATGACAATAGAGAAATGTGATGAAAATGGTCAGCGAGCATAGTGATTAAAGAGGTCATTTAGAATTGTGTTGAAAAGCGATATAGAGCATTGTGATGTCAAACGTCATGGAGAACTGTGATGACCAGGGTCATGTAGCATTGTGATGACACGGTCATGGAACATTGTGATGACAAGAATTATTGAGCATTGTGATGACACGGTCATGGAACATTGTGATTGCAAAAATTCTGGAGCATTGTGATGACAAGGGCCATAGAGAATTGTAATGAAAGGTTTCATTGTGCACTGTGGTGACAAGGGGGATGGAGTATTGTGATGAAATTGGTCCTGGAGCATTGTGATAATAAAAGCCATGGAGCATTGTGATGACAGGCATCATGGAGCATTGTGAAGAAAGGGGCCATGTGGAATTGTAATGACAATAGAGAAAGGTGATGAAAATTGTCAGCGAGCATAGTGATTAAAATGGTCATTGAGAATTGTGATGAAAAGCGACATAGAACATTGTGATGACAAAGGTCATGGAGAACTGTGATGACCAGGGTCATGTAGCATTGTGATGACACAGTCATGGAACATTTTGATGACAAGAATTCTGGAGCATTGTGATGGCAAAGGCCATGAAGCACTGTGATGACACGGTCATGGAACATTGTGATGACAATAATTCTGGAGCATTGTGATGACAAGGGCCATGGAGCATTGTGATGACAAGTGTCATGGAGCATTGTAACGAGAGGTTTCATTGTGCACCGTGATGACATGTGGGATGGAGTATTGTGATGAAACTCGTCCTGGAGCATTGTGATAACAAAAGCCATGAAGCATTGTGATGACAAGCATCATGGAGCATTGTGAAGAAAGGGGAATTGGGAATTGTAATGACAATAGAGAAATGTGATGAAAATGGTCAGCGAGTATAATGATTAAAGTGGTCATTTAGAATTGGGATGAAAAGCAACATAGAGCATTGTGATGACAAAAGTCATGGAGAACTGTGATGACCAGGGTCATGTAGCATTGTGGTGACACGGTCATGGAACATTCTGATGACAAGAATTCTGGAGCATTGTGATGCCAATGCCATGGAGAATTGTGATGACATGGTCATGGAACATTGTGATGACAAGAATTCTGGAGCACTGTGTTGACAAGGGCCTTAGAGCATTGTGATGACAAGTGTCATGGAGCATTGTAATGAAAGGTTTCATTGTGCACCGTGATGATGTGTGGGATGGAGTATTGTGTTGAAACTGGTCCTGGAGCATTGTGATAACAAAAGCCATGGAGCATTGTGATGACAGGCATCATGGAGCATTGTAAAGAAAGGGGCAATGGGGAATTTTAATGACAATAGAAAAATGTGAGGAAAATGGTCAGCGAGCATAGTGATTAAAGTGGTCTTTGAGAATTGTGATGAAAAGCGACATAGAGCATTGTGATGACAAAGGTCATGGAGAACTGTGATAATCAGGGTCATGTAGCATTGTGATGACACGGTCATGGAACATTGTGATGACAAGAATTCTGGAGCATTGTGATGACACGGGCCATGGAGAATTGTGATGACAAGTGTCATGGAGCATTGTAATGAAAGCTTTAATTGTGCACCGTGATGACAAGGGGGATGGAGTATTGTGATGAATCTGGTCCTGGAGCATTGCGATAACAAAAGCCATGGAGCATTGTGATGACAGGCATCATGGAGCATTGTGAAGATAGGGGCCATGGGGAATTGTAATGACAATAGAGAAATGTGATGAAAATGGTCAGCGAGCATAGTGATTAAAGAGGTCATTTAGAATTGTGTTGAAAAGCGATATAGAGCATTGTGATGTCAAACGTCATGGAGAACTGTGATGACCAGGGTCATGTAGCATTGTGATGACACGGTCATGGAACATTGTGATGACAAGAATTATTGAATATTGTGATGACACGGTCATGGAACATTGTGATTGCAAAAATTCTGGAGCATTGTGATGACAAGGGCCATAGAGAATTGTAATGAAAGGTTTCATTGTGCACTGTGGTGACAAGGGGGATGGAGTATTGTGATGAAATTGGTCCTGGAGCATTGTGATAATAAAAGCCATGGAGCATTGTGATGACAGGCATCATGGAGCATTGTGAAGAAAGGGGCCATGTGGAATTGTAATGACAATAGAGAAAGGTGATGAAAATTGTCAGCGAGCATAGTGATTAAAATGGTCATTGAGAATTGTGATGAAAAGCGACATAGAACATTGTGATGACAAAGGTCATGGAGAACTGTGATGACCAGGGTCATGTAGCATTGTGATGACACAGTCATGGAACATTTTGATGACAAGAATTCTGGAGCATTGTGATGGCAAAGGCCATGAAGCACTGTGATGACACGGTCATGGAACATTGTGATGACAATAATTCTGGAGCATTGTGATGACAAGGGCCATGGAGCATTGTGATGACAAGTGTCATGGAGCATTGCAATGAGAGGTTTCATTGTGAACCGTGATGAAATGGGGGATGGAATATTGTGATCAAACTGGTCCTGGAGCATTGAGATAACAAAACCCATAGAACACTGTGATGACAGCCATACTGGAGCATTGTGAAGAAAGGGGCCATGGGGAATTGTAATGACAATAGAGAAATGTGATGAAAATGGTCAGCGAGCATAGTGATTAAAGTGGTCATTGAGAATTGTGATGAAAAGCGTCATAGAGCATTGTGATGACAAAGGTCATGGAGAACTGTGATGACCAGGGTCATGTAGCATTGTGATGACACGGTCATGGATCATTGTGATGACAAGAATTCGGGAGAATTGTGATGACAAGGGCCATGGAGCTTTGTGATGACAAGTGTCACGGAGCATAGTAATGAAAGGTTTCATTGTGCACCGTGATGACATGTGGAATGGAGTATTGTGATGAAACTGGTCCTGGAGCATTCTGATAACAAAAGAAATGGAGCATTGTGATGACAGGCATGATGGAGCACTGTAAAGAAAGGGGCCATGGGGAATTGTAATGACAATAGAGAAAGGTGATGAAAATGGTCAGCTAGCATAGTGATTAAAGTGGTCATTGAGAATTGTGATAACATCGTCATGGAACATTGGGATGACAAGAATTCTTGAGCATTGTGATGACAAGGGCCATGGAGCATTGTGATGACACAGTCATGGAACACTGTGATGAAAAGAATTCTGGAGCATTGTGATGACAAGGGCCATGGAGCTTTGTGATGATACGGTCATGGAACATTGTGATGTCAAGAAATCTGGAGCATTCTGATGACACGGTCATGGAACATTGTGATGACAAGAAATCTGGAGCATTGTGATGACAATGGCCATGGAGCATTGTGATGACAAGAATTCTGGAGCATTGTGATGACAAGTGTCATGGAGCATTGTAATGAAAGGTTTCATTGTGCAAGGTGATGACATGTGGGATGGAGAATTTTGATGAAACTGGTACTGGAGCATTTTGATAACAAAATCCATGGAGCATTTTGATGAGAGGCATCATGGAGCATTGTAAATAAAGGGGCAATGGGGAATTGTAATGACAATAGAGAAATGTGAGGAAAATGGTCAGCGAGCATAGTGATTAAAGTTGTCTTTGAGAATTGTGATGAAAAGCGACATAGAGCATTGTGATGACAAAGGTCATGGAGAACTGTGATGACCAGGGTCATTTAGCATTGTGATGACACGGTCATGGAACATTGTGATAACAAGAATTCTGGAGCATTGTGATGACAAGAGCCATGGAGAATTGTGATGACATGGTCATGGAACATTGTGTTGACAAGAATTCTGGAGATTTGTGATGACAAGTGTCATGGAGCATTGTAATGAAAGGTTTCATTGTGCACCGTGATGACATGTGGGATGGAGTATTGTGATGAAACTTGTCCTGGAGCATTCTGATAACAAAAGCCATGGAGCATTGTGATGACAGGCATGATGGAGCATAGTAAAGAAAGGTGCAATGGGGAATTGTAATGACAATAGAGAAACGTGATGAAAATGGTCAGCAAGCATAGTGATTAAAGTGTTTTTTGAGAATTGTGATGAAAAGCGACATAGAGCATTGTGATGACAAAGGTCATGGAGAACTGTGATGACCAGGGTCATTTAGCATTGTGATGACACGGTCATGGAAAATTGTGATGACAATAATTCTGGAGCATTGTGATGACAAGGGCCATGGAGCATTGTGATGACACAGTCATGGAACATTTTGATAAAAAGAATTCTGGAGGATTGTGATGACAAGGGCCATGGAGCATTGTGATGACAAGTGTCATGGAACATTGTAATGAGAGGTTTCATTGTGCACCGTGATGACGTGGGGGATGGAGTATTGTGATGAAACTGGTCCTGGAGCATTGTGATAACAAAAGCCCTGGAGCATTGTGATGACAGGCATCATGGAGCATTGTGAAGAAAGGGGCCATGGGGAATTGTAATGACAATAGAGATATGTAATGAAAATGGTCAGCGAGCATAGTGATTAAAGTGGTCATTGAGAATTGTGAAGAAAAGCGACATAGAGCATTGTGATGACAAAGGTCATGGAGAACTGTGATGACCAGGGTCATGTAGCATTGTGATGACACGGTCATGGAACATTGTGATGACAAGAATTCTGGAGCATTGTGATGACAAGGGCCATGGAGCATTGTGATGACACGGTCATGGAACATTGTGATGACAAGAATTATGGAGCATTGTGATGACAAGGGCCATGGAGCATTCTGATGACACGGTCGTGGAACATTGTGATGACAAGAATTCTGGAGCATTGTGATGACAAGTGCCATGGAGAGTTGTGATGACATCGTCATGGAACATTGTGATGAAAAGAATTCTGGAGCACTGTGTTGACAAGGGCCATGGAGCATTGTGATGAGAAGTGTCGTGGAGCATTGTAATGAAAGGTTTCATTGTGCACCGTGATGACATGTGGGATGGAGTATTGTGATGAAACTGGTCCTGGAGCATTCTGATAACAAAAGACATGTAGCATTGTGATGACAGGCATGATGGAGCATTGTAAAGAAAGGGGCCATGGGGAATTGTAATGACAATAGAGAAATGGGAGGAAAATGGTCAGCGAGCATATTGATTAAAGTGGTCTTTGAGAATTGTGATGAAAAGCGTCATAGAGAATTGTGATGACAAAAGTCATGGAAAACTGTGATGACCACGGTAATGTAGCACTGTGAAGACACGGTCATGGAACATTGTGATGACAATAATTCTGGAGCATTGTGATGACAAAGTCCATAGAGCATTGTGATGACACAGTCATGGAACATTGTGATGAAAAGAATTCTGGTGCATTGTGATGACAAGGGCCATGGAGACTTGTGATGACACGGTCATGGAACATTGTGATGACAAGAATTCTAAAGAATTGTGATGACAAGGGCCATGGAGCATTGTGATGACACGGTAACGGAACATTGTGTTGACAAGAATTCTGGAGCATTGTGATGACAAGGGCCATGGAGAATTGTGATGCCATGGTCATGGAACATTGTGATGACAAGAATTCTGGAGCATTGTGATGACAAGGGCCATGGAGAATTGTGATGCCATGGTCTTGGAACATTGTGATGACAAGAATTCTGGAGCATTGTGATGACAAGTGTCATGGAGCATTGTAATGAAAGCTTTCATTGTGCACCGTGATGACAAGGGGGATGGAGTATTGTGATGAATCTGGTCCTGGAGCATTGTGATAACAAAAGCCATGGAGCATTGTGATGACAGGCATCATGGAGCATTGTGAAGATAGGGGCCCTGGGGAATTGTAATGACAATAGAGAAATGTGATTAAAATGGTCAGCGAGCATAGTGATTAAAGAGGTCATTTAGAATTGTGTTGAAAAGCGATATAGAGCATTGTGATGACAAAGGTCTTGGAGAACTGTGATGACCAGGAACATGTAGCATTGTGATGACACGTTCATGGAACATTGTGATGACACGGTCATGGAACATTGTGATTGCAAAAATTCTGGAGCATTGTGATGACAAGGGCCATGGAGAATTGTAATGAAAGGTTTCATTGTGCACTGTGGTGACAAGGGGGATGGAGTATTGTGATGAATTTGGTCCTGGAGCATTGTGATAATAAAAGCCATGGAGCATTTTGATGACAGGCATCATGGAGCATTGTGAAGAAAGGGGCCATGTGGAATTGTAATGACAATAGAGAAAGGTGATGAAAATTGTCAGCGAGCATAGTGATTAAAATGGTCATTGAGAATTGTGATGAAAAGCGAAATAGAACATTGTGATGACAAAGGTCATGGAGAACTGTGATGACCAGGGTCATGTAGCATTGTGATGACACGGTCATTTAACATTTTGATGAAAAGAATTCTGGAGCTTTGTGATGGCAAAGGCCATGGAGCATTGTGATGACACGGTCATGGAACATTGTAATGACAATAATTCTGGAGCATTGTGATGACAAGGGCCATGGAGCATTGTGATGAAAAGTTTCATGGAGCATTGTAATGAAAGGTTTCATTGTGCACCGTGATGACATTTGGGATGGAGTTTTGTGATGAAACTCGTCCTGGAGCATTCTGATAACAAAAGCCATGGAGCATTGTGATGACAGGCATGATGGAGCATTGTAAACAAAGGGGCAATGGGGAATTATAATGACCATAGAGAAATGTGATGAAAATGGTCAGCTAGCTTAGTGATTAAAGTGGTCATTTAGAATTGTGATGAAAAGCGACATAGAGCATTGTGATGACAAAGGTCATGGAGAACTGTGATGACCAGGGTCATGTAGCATTGTGATGACAAGGTCATGGAACATTGTGATGAGAAGAATTATGGAGCATTGTGATGACACGGTCATGTAACATTGTGATGACAAGAATTCTGGAGCATTGTGATGACAAAGTCCATGGAGCATTGTGATGACACGGTCATGGAACATTGTGATGACAAGAATTCTAGAGCATTGTGATGACAAGGGCCATGCAGCATTGTGATGGCTAGTGTCATGGAGCATTGCAATGAGAGGTTTCATTGTGAACCGTGATGAAATGGGGGATGGAATATTGTGATGAAACTGGTCCTGGAGCATTGAGATAACAAAAGCCATAGAGCACTGTGATGACAGCCATACTGGAGCATTGTGAAGAAAGGGGCCATCGGCAATTGTAATGACAATAGAGAAATGTGACGAAAATGGTCAGCGAGCATAGTGATTAAAGTGGTCATTGAGAAATGTGATGAAAAGCGACATAGAGCATTGTGATGACAAAGGGCATGGAGAACTGTGATGACCAGGGTCATGTAGCATTGTGATGACACGGTCATGGATCATTGTGATGACAAGAATTCTGGAGCATTGTGATGACAAGGGCCATGGAGCTTTGTGATGACAAGTGTCACGGAGCATAGTAATGAAAGGTTTCATTGTGCACCGTGATGACATGTGGAATGGAGTATTGTGATGAAACTGGTCCTGGAGCATTCTGAAAACAAAAGCCATCGAGCATTGTTATGAAAGGCATGATGGAGCACTGTAAAGAAAGGGGCAATGGGGAATTGTAATGACAATAGAGAAATGTGATGAAAATGGTCAGCGAGCATAGTGATTAAAGTGGTCTTTGAGAATTGTGATGAAAAGCGACATAGAACATTGTGATGACAAAGGTCATGGAGAACTGTGATGACCAGGGTCATGTAGCATTTTGATGACACGGTCATGGAACATTTTGATGACAAGAATTCTGGAGCATTGTGATGACAAGGGCCATGGAGCTTTGTGATGACACGGTCATGGAACTTTGTGATGACAAGAAATCTGGAGCATTGAGATGACAATGGCCATGGAGCATTGTGATGACACAGTTATAGAACATTGTGATGACAAGAATTCTGGAGCATTGTGATGACAAGGGTCATGGAGCATTGTGATGACAAATGTCATGGAGCATTGTAATGAAAGGTTTCATTCTGCACCGTGATGACCTGTGGGATGGAGTATTGTGATGAAACTGGTCCTGAAGCATTCTGATAACAAAAGCCATGGAACATTGTCATGACAGGCATGATGGAGCATTTTAAAGAAAGGGGCAATGGGGAATTGTAATGACAATAGAGAAATGTGATGAAAATGGTCAGCAAGCATAGAGATTAAAGTGTTCTTTGAGAATTGTGATGAAAAGCGACATAGAGCATTGTGATGACAAGGGTCATGGAGAACTGTGATGACCAGTGTCATGTAGCTTTGTGATGACATGCTCATGGAACATTGTGATGAGAAGAATTAAGGAGCATTGTGATGACACGGTCATGGAACATTCTGATGACAAGAATTCTGGAGCATTGTGATGCCAATGCCATGGAGAATTGTGATGACATGGTCATGGAACATTGTGATGACAAGAATTCTGGAGCACTGTGTTGACAAGGGCCTTGGAGCATTGTGATGACAAGTGTCATGGAGCATTGTATTGAAAGGTTTCATTGTGCACCGTGATGACATGTGGGATGGAGTATTGTGATGAGACTGGTCCTGGAGCATTCTGATAACAAATGCCATGGAGCATTGTGATGACAGGCATCATGGAGCATTGTAAAGAAAGGGGCAATGGGGAATTGTAATGACAATAGAGAAATGTGAGGAAAATGGTCAGCGAACATAGTGATTGAAGTGGTCTTTGAGAATTGTGATGAAAAGCGACATAGAGCATTGTGATGACAAAGGTCATGGAGAACTGTGATAATCAGGGTCATGTAGCATTGTGATGAAAAGAATTCTGGAGCATTGTTATGACAAGGGCCATGGAGCATTGTGATGACAAGTGTCATGGAGCATTGTAATGAAAGATTTCATTGTGCAAGGTGATGACATAGGGGATGGAGTATTGTGATGAAACTGGTCCTGGAGCATTGTGATAACAAAGCCATGGAGCATTGTGATGACAGGCATCATGGAGCATTCTGAAGAAAGGGGCCATGGGGAATTGTAATGACAATAGATAAATGTGATGAAAATGGTCAGCGAGCATACTGATTAAAGTGGTCATTGAAAATTGTGATGAAAAGCGACATAGAACATTGTATTGATAAAGGTCATGGAGAACTGTGATGACCAGGGTCATGTAGCATTTTGATGACACGGTCACGGAACATTGTGATGAAAAGAATTCTGGAGCATTGTGATGAAAAGGGCCATCGAACATTGTGATGACACGGTCATGGAACATTTTGATGACAAGAAATCTGGAGCATTGTGATGACAAGGGCCATAGAGCATTGTGATGACACGGTCATGGAACATTGTGATGACAAGAATTCTGGAGCATTGTGATGACAAGGGCCATGGAGAATTGTGATGCCATGGTCATGGAACATTGTGATGACAAGAATTCTGGAGCATTGTGATGACAAGTGTCATGGAGCATTGTAATGAAAGGTTTCATTGTGCACCGTGATGACAAGGGGGATGGAGTATTGTGATGAATCTGCTCCTGGAGCATTGTGATAACAAAAGCCTTGGAGCATTGTGATGACAGGCATCATGGAGCATTGTGAAGAAAGGGGCCATGGGGAATTGTAATGACAATAGAGAAATGTGATGAAAATGGTCAGCGAGCATAGTGATTAAAGTGGTCATTGAGAATTGTGTTGAAAAGCGATATAGAGCATTGTGATGACAAACGTCATGGAGAACTGTGATGACCAGGTTCAGGTAGCATTGTGAAGACACGGTCATGGAACATTGTGATGACAAGAATTATTGAGCATTGTGATGACACGGTCATGGAACATTTTGATTGCAAGAATTCTGGAGCATTGTGATGACAAGGGCCATGGAGAATTGTAATGAAAAGTTTCATTGTGCACTGTGGTGACAAGGGGGATGGAGTATTGTGATGAAACTGGTCCTGGAGCATTGTGATAATAAAAGCCATGGAGCATTGTGATGACAGGCATCATGGAGCTTTGTGAAGAAAGGGGCCATGTGGAATTGTAATGACAATAGAGAAATGTGAGGAAAATGGTCAGTGAGCATACTGATTAAAGTTGTCTTTGAGAATTGTGATGAAAAGCGACATAGAGCTTTGTGATGACAAAGGTCATGGAGAACTCTGATAACCAGGGTCATGTAGCATTGTGATGAAACGGTCATGGAACTTTGTGATGACAAGAATTCTGGAGCATTGTTATGACACGGGCCATGGAGAATTGTGATGACACGGTCATGGAACATTGTGATGACACGAATTCTGGAGCATTGTGATGACAAGTGTCATGGAGCATTGTAACGAGAGGTTTCATTGTGCACCGTGATGACATGTGGGATGGAGTATTGTGATGAAACTCGTCCTGGAGCATTGTGATAACAAAAGCCATGAAGCATTGTGATGACAGGCATCATGGAGCATTGTGAAGAAAGGGGAATTGGGAATTGTAATGACAATAGAGAAATGTGATGAAAATGGTCAGCGAGTATAATGATTAAAGTGGTCATTTAGAATTGGGATGAAAAGCAACATAGAGCATTGTGATGACAAAGGTCATGGAGAACTGTGATGACCAGGGTCATGTAGCATTGTGGTGACACGGTCATGGAACATTCTGATGACAAGAATTCTGGAGCATTGTGATGACAAGTGTCATGGAGCATTGTAATGAAAGGTTTCATTGTGCACCGTGATGACAAGGGGGATGGAGTATTGTGATGAATCTGCTCCTGGAGCATTGTGATAACAAAAGCCTTGGAGCATTGTGATGACAGGCATCATGGAGCATTGTGAAGAAAGGGGCCATGGGGAATTGTAATGACAATAGAGAAATGTGATGAAAATGGTCAGCGAGCATAGTGATTAAAGTGGTCATTGAGAATTGTGTTGAAAAGCGATATAGAGCATTGTGATGACAAACGTCATGGAGAACTGTGATGACCAGGTTCAGGTAGCATTGTGAAGACACGGTCATGGAACATTGTGATGACAAGAATTATTGAGCATTGTGATGACACGGTCATGGAACATTTTGATTGCAAGAATTCTGGAGCATTGTGATGACAAGGGCCATGGAGAATTGTAATGAAAAGTTTCATTGTGCACTGTGGTGACAAGGGGGATGGAGTATTGTGATGAAACTGGTCCTGGAGCATTGTGATAATAAAAACCATGGAGCATTGTGATGACAGGCATCATGGAGCTTTGTGAAGAAAGGGGCCATGTGGAATTGTAATGACAATAGAGAAATGTGAGGAAAATGGTCAGTGAGCATACTGATTAAAGTTGTCTTTGAGAATTGTGATGAAAAGCGACATAGAGCTTTGTGATGACAAAGGTCATGGAGAACTCTGATAACCAGGGTCATGTAGCATTGTGATGAAACGGTCATGGAACTTTGTGATGACAAGAATTCTGGAGCATTGTTATGACACGGGCCATGGAGAATTGTGATGACACGGTCATGGAACATTGTGATGACACGAATTCTGGAGCATTGTGATGACAAGTGTCATGGAGCATTGTAACGAGAGGTTTCATTGTGCACCGTGATGACATGTGGGATGGAGTATTGTGATGAAACTCGTCCTGGAGCATTGTGATAACAAAAGCCATGAAGCATTGTGATGACAGGCATCATGGAGCATTGTGAAGAAAGGGGAATTGGGAATTGTAATGACAATAGAGAAATGTGATGAAAATGGTCAGCGAGTATAATGATTAAAGTGGTCATTTAGAATTGGGATGAAAAGCAACATAGAGCATTGTGATGACAAAGGTCATGGAGAACTGTGATGACCAGGGTCATGTAGCATTGTGGTGACACGGTCATGGAACATTCTGATGACAAGAATTCTGGAGCATTGTGATGCCAATGCCATGGAGAATTGTGATGACATGGTCATGGAACATTGTGATGACAAGAATTCTGGAGCACTGTGTTGACAAGGGCCTTAGAGCATTGTGATGACAAGTGTCATGGAGCATTGTAATGAAAGGTTTCATTGTGCACCGTGATGATGTGTGGGATGGAGTATTGTGTTGAAACTGGTCCTGGAGCATTGTGATAACAAAAGCCATGGAGCATTGTGATGACAGGCATCATGGAGCATTGTAAAGAAAGGGGCAATGGGGAATTTTAATGACAATAGAAAAATGTGAGGAAAATGGTCAGCGAGCATAGTGATTAAAGTGGTCTTTGAGAATTGTGATGAAAAGCGACATAGAGCATTGTGATGACAAAGGTCATGGAGAACTGTGATAATCAGGGTCATGTAGCATTTTGATGACACGGTCATGGAACATTGTGATGACAAGAATTCTGGAGCATTGTGATGACACGGGCCATGGAGAATTGTGATGACAAGTGTCATGGAGCATTGTAATGAAAGCTTTAATTGTGCACCGTGATGACAAGGGGGATGGAGTATTGTGATGAATCTGGTCCTGGAGCATTGCGATAACAAAAGCCATGGAGCATTGTGATGACAGGCATCATGGAGCATTGTGAAGATAGGGGCCATGGGGAATTGTAATGACAATAGAGAAATGTGATGAAAATGGTCAGCGAGCATAGTGATTAAAGAGGTCATTTAGAATTGTGTTGAAAAGCGATATAGAGCATTGTGATGTCAAACGTCATGGAGAACTGTGATGACCAGGGTCATGTAGCATTGTGATGACACGGTCATGGAACATTGTGATGACAAGAATTATTGAGCATTGTGATGACACGGTCATGGAACATTGTGATTGCAAAAATTCTGGAGCATTGTGATGACAAGGGCCATAGAGAATTGTAATGAAAGGTTTCATTGTGCACTGTGGTGACAAGGGGGATGGAGTATTGTGATGAAATTGGTCCTGGAGCATTGTGATAATAAAAGCCATGGAGCATTGTGATGACAGGCATCATGGAGCATTGTGAAGAAAGGGGCCATGTGGAATTGTAATGACAATAGAGAAAGGTGATGAAAATTGTCAGCGAGCATAGTGATTAAAATGGTCATTGAGAATTGTGATGAAAAGCGACATAGAACATTGTGATGACAAAGGTCATGGAGAACTGTGATGACCAGGGTCATGTAGCATTGTGATGACACAGTCATGGAACATTTTGATGACAAGAATTCTGGAGCATTGTGATGGCAAAGGCCATGAAGCACTGTGATGACACGGTCATGGAACATTGTGATGACAATAATTCTGGAGCATTGTGATGACAAGGGCCATGGAGCATTGTGATGACAAGTGTCATGGAGCATTGTAACGAGAGGTTTCATTGTGCACCGTGATGACATGTGGGATGGAGTATTGTGATGAAACTCGTCCTGGAGCATTGTGATAACAAAAGCCATGAAGCATTGTGATGACAGGCATCATGGAGCATTGTGAAGAAAGGGGAATTGGGAATTGTAATGACAATAGAGAAATGTGATGAAAATGGTCAGCGAGTATAATGATTAAAGTGGTCATTTAGAATTGGGATGAAAAGCAACATAGAGCATTGTGATGACAAAGGTCATGGAGAACTGTGATGACCAGGGTCATGTAGCATTGTGGTGATACGGTCATGGAACATTCTGATGACAAGAATTCTGGAGCATTGTGATGCCAATGCCATGGAGAATTGTGATGACATGGTCATGGAACATTGTGATGACAAGAATTCTGGAGCACTGTGTTGACAAGGGCCTTAGAGCATTGTGATGACAAGTGTCATGGAGCATTGTAATGAAAGGTTTCATTGTGCACCGTGATGATGTGTGGGATGGAGTATTGTGTTGAAACTGGTCCTGGAGCATTGTGATAACAAAAGCCATGGAGCATTGTGATGACAGGCATCATGGAGCATTGTAAAGAAAGGGGCAATGGGGAATTTTAATGACAATAGAAAAATGTGAGGAAAATGGTCAGCGAGCATAGTGATTAAAGTGGTCTTTGAGAATTGTGATGAAAAGCGACATAGAGCATTGTGATGACAAAGGTCATGGAGAACTGTGATAATCAGGGTCATGTAGCATTTTGATGACACGGTCATGGAACATTGTGATGACAAGAATTCTGGAGCATTGTGATGACACGGGCCATGGAGAATTGTGATGACAAGTGTCATGGAGCATTGTAATGAAAGCTTTAATTGTGCACCGTGATGACAAGGGGGATGGAGTATTGTGATGAATCTGGTCCTGGAGCATTGCGATAACAAAAGCCATGGAGCATTGTGATGACAGGCATCATGGAGCATTGTGAAGATAGGGGCCATGGGGAATTGTAATGACAATAGAGAAATGTGATGAAAATGGTCAGCGAGCATAGTGATTAAAGAGGTCATTTAGAATTGTGTTGAAAAGCGATATAGAGCATTGTGATGTCAAACGTCATGGAGAACTGTGATGACCAGGGTCATGTAGCATTGTGATGACACGGTCATGGAACATTGTGATGACAAGAATTATTGAGCATTGTGATGACACGGTCATGGAACATTGTGATTGCAAAAATTCTGGAGCATTGTGATGACAAGGGCCATAGAGAATTGTAATGAAAGGTTTCATTGTGCACTGTGGTGACAAGGGGGATGGAGTATTGTGATGAAATTGGTCCTGGAGCATTGTGATAATAAAAGCCATGGAGCATTGTGATGACAGGCATCATGGAGCATTGTGAAGAAAGGGGCCATGTGGAATTGTAATGACAATAGAGAAAGGTGATGAAAATTGTCAGCGAGCATAGTGATTAAAATGGTCATTGAGAATTGTGATGAAAAGCGACATAGAACATTGTGATGACAAAGGTCATGGAGAACTGTGATGACCAGGGTCATGTAGCATTGTGATGACACAGTCATGGAACATTTTGATGACAAGAATTCTGGAGCATTGTGATGGCAAAGGCCATGAAGCACTGTGATGACACGGTCATGGAACATTGTGATGACAATAATTCTGGAGCATTGTGATGACAAGGGCCATGGAGCATTGTGATGACAAGTGTCATGGAGCATTGTAACGAGAGGTTTCATTGTGCACCGTGATGACATGTGGGATGGAGTATTGTGATGAAACTCGTCCTGGAGCATTGTGATAACAAAAGCCATGAAGCATTGTGATGACAAGCATCATGGAGCATTGTGAAGAAAGGGGAATTGGGAATTGTAATGACAATAGAGAAATGTGATGAAAATGGTCAGCGAGTATAATGATTAAAGTGGTCATTTAGAATTGGGATGAAAAGCAACATAGAGCATTGTGATGACAAAAGTCATGGAGAACTGTGATGACCAGGGTCATGTAGCATTGTGGTGACACGGTCATGGAACATTCTGATGACAAGAATTCTGGAGCATTGTGATGCCAATGCCATGGAGAATTGTGATGACATGGTCATGGAACATTGTGATGACAAGAATTCTGGAGCACTGTGTTGACAAGGGCCTTAGAGCATTGTGATGACAAGTGTCATGGAGCATTGTAATGAAAGGTTTCATTGTGCACCGTGATGATGTGTGGGATGGAGTATTGTGTTGAAACTGGTCCTGGAGCATTGTGATAACAAAAGCCATGGAGCATTGTGATGACAGGCATCATGGAGCATTGTAAAGAAAGGGGCAATGGGGAATTTTAATGACAATAGAAAAATGTGAGGAAAATGGTCAGCGAGCATAGTGATTAAAGTGGTCTTTGAGAATTGTGATGAAAAGCGACATAGAGCATTGTGATGACAAAGGTCATGGAGAACTGTGATAATCAGGGTCATGTAGCATTGTGATGACACGGTCATGGAACATTGTGATGACAAGAATTCTGGAGCATTGTGATGACACGGGCCATGGAGAATTGTGATGACAAGTGTCATGGAGCATTGTAATGAAAGCTTTAATTGTGCACCGTGATGACAAGGGGGATGGAGTATTGTGATGAATCTGGTCCTGGAGCATTGCGATAACAAAAGCCATGGAGCATTGTGATGACAGGCATCATGGAGCATTGTGAAGATAGGGGCCATGGGGAATTGTAATGACAATAGAGAAATGTGATGAAAATGGTCAGCGAGCATAGTGATTAAAGAGGTCATTTAGAATTGTGTTGAAAAGCGATATAGAGCATTGTGATGTCAAACGTCATGGAGAACTGTGATGACCAGGGTCATGTAGCATTGTGATGACACGGTCATGGAACATTGTGATGACAAGAATTATTGAATATTGTGATGACACGGTCATGGAACATTGTGATTGCAAAAATTCTGGAGCATTGTGATGACAAGGGCCATAGAGAATTGTAATGAAAGGTTTCATTGTGCACTGTGGTGACAAGGGGGATGGAGTATTGTGATGAAATTGGTCCTGGAGCATTGTGATAATAAAAGCCATGGAGCATTGTGATGACAGGCATCATGGAGCATTGTGAAGAAAGGGGCCATGTGGAATTGTAATGACAATAGAGAAAGGTGATGAAAATTGTCAGCGAGCATAGTGATTAAAATGGTCATTGAGAATTGTGATGAAAAGCGACATAGAACATTGTGATGACAAAGGTCATGGAGAACTGTGATGACCAGGGTCATGTAGCATTGTGATGACACAGTCATGGAACATTTTGATGACAAGAATTCTGGAGCATTGTGATGGCAAAGGCCATGAAGCACTGTGATGACACGGTCATGGAACATTGTGATGACAATAATTCTGGAGCATTGTGATGACAAGGGCCATGGAGCATTGTGATGACAAGTGTCATGGAGCATTGCAATGAGAGGTTTCATTGTGAACCGTGATGAAATGGGGGATGGAATATTGTGATCAAACTGGTCCTGGAGCATTGAGATAACAAAACCCATAGAACACTGTGATGACAGCCATACTGGAGCATTGTGAAGAAAGGGGCCATGGGGAATTGTAATGACAATAGAGAAATGTGATGAAAATGGTCAGCGAGCATAGTGATTAAAGTGGTCATTGAGAATTGTGATGAAAAGCGTCATAGAGCATTGTGATGACAAAGGTCATGGAGAACTGTGATGACCAGGGTCATGTAGCATTGTGATGACACGGTCATGGATCATTGTGATGACAAGAATTCGGGAGAATTGTGATGACAAGGGCCATGGAGCTTTGTGATGACAAGTGTCACGGAGCATAGTAATGAAAGGTTTCATTGTGCACCGTGATGACATGTGGAATGGAGTATTGTGATGAAACTGGTCCTGGAGCATTCTGATAACAAAAGAAATGGAGCATTGTGATGACAGGCATGATGGAGCACTGTAAAGAAAGGGGCCATGGGGAATTGTAATGACAATAGAGAAAGGTGATGAAAATGGTCAGCTAGCATAGTGATTAAAGTGGTCATTGAGAATTGTGATAACATCGTCATGGAACATTGGGATGACAAGAATTCTTGAGCATTGTGATGACAAGGGCCATGGAGCATTGTGATGACACAGTCATGGAACACTGTGATGAAAAGAATTCTGGAGCATTGTGATGACAAGGGCCATGGAGCTTTGTGATGATACGGTCATGGAACATTGTGATGTCAAGAAATCTGGAGCATTCTGATGACACGGTCATGGAACATTGTGATGACAAGAAATCTGGAGCATTGTGATGACAATGGCCATGGAGCATTGTGATGACAAGAATTCTGGAGCATTGTGATGACAAGTGTCATGGAGCATTGTAATGAAAGGTTTCATTGTGCAAGGTGATGACATGTGGGATGGAGAATTTTGATGAAACTGGTACTGGAGCATTTTGATAACAAAATCCATGGAGCATTTTGATGAGAGGCATCATGGAGCATTGTAAATAAAGGGGCAATGGGGAATTGTAATGACAATAGAGAAATGTGAGGAAAATGGTCAGCGAGCATAGTGATTAAAGTTGTCTTTGAGAATTGTGATGAAAAGCGACATAGAGCATTGTGATGACAAAGGTCATGGAGAACTGTGATGACCAGGGTCATTTAGCATTGTGATGACACGGTCATGGAACATTGTGATAACAAGAATTCTGGAGCATTGTGATGACAAGAGCCATGGAGAATTGTGATGACATGGTCATGGAACATTGTGTTGACAAGAATTCTGGAGATTTGTGATGACAAGTGTCATGGAGCATTGTAATGAAAGGTTTCATTGTGCACCGTGATGACATGTGGGATGGAGTATTGTGATGAAACTTGTCCTGGAGCATTCTGATAACAAAAGCCATGGAGCATTGTGATGACAGGCATGATGGAGCATAGTAAAGAAAGGTGCAATGGGGAATTGTAATGACAATAGAGAAACGTGATGAAAATGGTCAGCAAGCATAGTGATTAAAGTGTTTTTTGAGAATTGTGATGAAAAGCGACATAGAGCATTGTGATGACAAAGGTCATGGAGAACTGTGATGACCAGGGTCATTTAGCATTGTGATGACACGGTCATGGAAAATTGTGATGACAATAATTCTGGAGCATTGTGATGACAAGGGCCATGGAGCATTGTGATGACACAGTCATGGAACATTTTGATAAAAAGAATTCTGGAGGATTGTGATGACAAGGGCCATGGAGCATTGTGATGACAAGTGTCATGGAACATTGTAATGAGAGGTTTCATTGTGCACCGTGATGACGTGGGGGATGGAGTATTGTGATGAAACTGGTCCTGGAGCATTGTGATAACAAAAACCCTGGAGCATTGTGATGACAGGCATCATGGAGCATTGTGAAGAAAGGGGCCATGGGGAATTGTAATGACAATAGAGAAATGTAATGAAAATGGTCAGCGAGCATAGTGATTAAAGTGGTCATTGAGAATTGTGAAGAAAAGCGACATAGAGCATTGTGATGACAAAGGTCATGGAGAACTGTGATGACCAGGGTCATGTAGCATTGTGATGACACGGTCATGGAACATTGTGATGACAAGAATTCTGGAGCATTGTGATGACAAGGGCCATGGAGCATTGTGATGACACGGTCATGGAACATTGTGATGACAAGAATTATGGAGCATTGTGATGACAAGGGCCATGGAGCATTCTGATGACACGGTCGTGGAACATTGTGATGACAAGAATTCTGGAGCATTGTGATGACAAGTGCCATGGAGAGTTGTGATGACATCGTCATGGAACATTGTGATGAAAAGAATTCTGGAGCACTGTGTTGACAAGGGCCATGGAGCATTGTGATGAGAAGTGTCGTGGAGCATTGTAATGAAAGGTTTCATTGTGCACCGTGATGACATGTGGGATGGAGTATTGTGATGAAACTGGTCCTGGAGCATTCTGATAACAAAAGACATGTAGCATTGTGATGACAGGCATGATGGAGCATTGTAAAGAAAGGGGCCATGGGGAATTGTAATGACAATAGAGAAATGGGAGGAAAATGGTCAGCGAGCATATTGATTAAAGTGGTCTTTGAGAATTGTGATGAAAAGCGTCATAGAGAATTGTGATGACAAAAGTCATGGAAAACTGTGATGACCACGGTAATGTAGCACTGTGAAGACACGGTCATGGAACATTGTGATGACAATAATTCTGGAGCATTGTGATGACAAAGTCCATAGAGCATTGTGATGACACAGTCATGGAACATTGTGATGAAAAGAATTCTGGTGCATTGTGATGACAAGGGCCATGGAGACTTGTGATGACACGGTCATGGAACATTGTGATGACAAGAATTCTAAAGAATTGTGATGACAAGGGCCATGGAGCATTGTGATGACACGGTAACGGAACATTGTGATGACAAGAATTCTGGAGCATTGTGATGACAAGGGCCATGGAGCATTGTGATAACACGGTCATGGAACATTGTGATGACAAGAAATCTGGAGCATTGTGATGACAAGGGCCATAGAGCATTGTGATGACACGGTCATGGAACATTGTGATAAAAAGAATTCTGGAGCATTGTGATGACAAGGGCCATGGAGCATTGTGATGACAAGTGTCATGGAACATTGTAATGAGAGGTTTCACTGTGCACCGTGATGACATGGGGGATGGAGTATTGTGATGAAACTGGTCCTGGACCATGGTGATAACAAAAGCCATGGAGCATTGTGATGACAGGCATCATGGAGCATTGTGAAGAAAGGGGCCATGGGGAATTGTAATGACAATAGAGAAATGTGATGAAAATTGTCAGCGAGCATAGTGATTAAAGTGGTCATTGAGAATTGTGAAGAAAAGCGACATAGAGCATTGTGATGACAAAGGTCATGAAGAACTGTGATGACCAGGGTCATGTAGCATTGTGATGTCACGGTCATGGAACATTGTGATGACAAGAATCCTGGAGCATTCTGATGACAAGGGCCATGGAGCATTGTGATGACACGGTCATGGAACATTGTGATGACAAGTAATCTGGAGCATTGTGATGACAAGGGCCATGGAGCATTGTGATGACACGGTCATGGAACATTGTGATGAAAAGAAATCTGGAGCATTGTGATGACACGGTCATGGAACATTGTGATGACAAGTAATCTGGAGCATTGTGATGACAAGGGCCATGGAGCATTGTGATGACATGGTCATGGAACATTGTGATGAGAAGAATTATGGAGCATTGTGATGACACGGCCATGGAACATTCTAATGACAAGAATTATGGAGCATTGTGATGCCAATGCCATGGAGAATTGTGAAGACATGGTCATGGAACATTGTGATGACAAGAATTCTGGAGCACTGTGTTGACAAGGGCCATGGAGCATTGTGATGACAAGTGTCATGGAGCATTGTAATGAAAGGTTTCATTGTGCACCGTGATGACATGTGGGATGGAGTATTGTGATGAAACTGGTCCTGGAGCATTCTGATAACAAAACCCATGGAGCATTGTGATGACAGGCATCATGGAGCATTGTAAAGAAAGGGGCAATGGGGAATTTTAATGACAATAGAGAAATGTGAGGAAAATGGTCAGCGAGCATAGTGATTAAAGTGGTCTTTTAGAATTGTGATGAAAAGCGACATAGAGCATTGTGATGACAAAGGTCATGGAGAACTGTGATAACCAGGGTCATGTAGCATTGTGATGACACGGTCATGGAACGTTGTGATGACAAGAATTCAGGAGCATTGTGATGACACGGGCCATGGAGAATTGTGATGACATGGTCATGGAACATTGTGATGAAAAGAATTCTGGAGCATTGTTATGACAAGGGCCATGGAGCATTGTGATGACAAGTGTCATGGAGCATTGTAATGAAAGATTTCATTGTGCAAGGTGATGACATAGGGGATGGAGTATTGTGATGAAACTGGTCCTGGAGCATTGTGATAACAAAGCCATGGAGCCTTGTGATGACAGGCATTATGGAGCATTCTGAAGAAAGGGGTCATGGGGAATTGTAATGACAATAGATAAATGTGATGAAAATGGTCAGCGAGCATACTGATTAAAGTGGTCATTGAAAATTGTGATGAAAAGCGACATAGAACATTGTATTGATAAAGGTCATGGAGAACTGTGATGACCAGGGTCATGTAGCATTTTGATGACACGGTCACGGAACATTGTGATGAAAAGAATTCTGGAGCATTGTGATGAAAAGGGCCATGGAACATTGTGATGACACGGTCATGTAACATTCTGATAACAAGAAATCTGGGGCATTGTGATGACAAGGGCCATGGAGAATTGTAATGAAAGGTTTCATTGGGCACTGTGGTGACAAGGGGGATGGAGTATTGTGATGAAACTGGTCCTGGAGCATTGTGATAATAAAAGCCATGGAGCATTGTGATGACAGGCATCATGGAGCTTTGTGAAGAAAGGGGCCATGTGGAATTGTAATGACAATAGAGAAAGGTGATTAAAATTGTGAGCGAGCATAGTGATTAAAGTGGTCATTGAGAATTGTGATAACATCGTCATGGAACATTGGGATGAGAAGAATTCTTGAGCATTGTGATGACTAGGGCAATGGAGCATTGTGATGACACAGTCATGGAACATTGTGATGACAAGAATTCTGGAGGATTGTGATGACAAGGGCCATGGAGCTTTGTGATGACACGGTCATGGAACATTGTGATGACAAGAAATCTGCAGCATTGTGATGACACGGTCATGGAACATTGTGATGACAAGAAATCTGGAGCATTGTGATGACAATGGACATGGAGCATTGTGATGACAAGAATTCTGGAGCATTGTGATGACAATGGCCATGGAGAATTCTGATGACATGGTCATGGTACATTGTGATGACAAGAATTCTGGAGCATTGTGATGACAAGGGCCATGGAGCATTGTGATGACAAGTGTCATGGAGCATTGTAATGTAAGGTTTCATTCTGCACCGTGATGACATGTGGGATGGAGTATTGTGATGAAACTGGTCCTGGAGCATTTTGATAACAAAAGCCATGGAGCATTGTGATGACAGGCATCATGGAGCATTGTAAAGAAAGGGGCAATGGGGAATGTTAATGACAATAGAGAAATGTGAGGAAAATGGTCAGCGAGCATAGTGATTAAAGTGGTCTTTTAGAATTGTGATGAAAAGCGACATAGAGCATTGTGATGACAAAGGTCATGGAGAACTGTGATAATCAGTGTCATGTAGCATTGTGATGACACGGTCATGGAACGTTGTGATGAAAAGAATTCTGGAGCATTGTGATGACACGGGCCATGGAGAATTGTGATGACATGGTCATGGAACATTGTGATGAAAAGAATTCTGGAGCATTGTTATGACAAGGGCCATGGAGCATTGTGATGACCAGTGTCATGGAGCATTGTAATGAAAGGTTTCATTGTTCACCGTGATGACAAGGGGGATGGAGTATTGTGATGAATCTGGTCCTGGAGCATTGTGATAACAAAAGCCATGGAGCATTGTGATGACAGGCATCATGGAGCTTTGTGAAGAAAGGGGCCATGTGGAATTGTAATAACAATAGAGAAAGGTGATGAAAATTGTGAGCAAGCATAGTGATTAAAGTGGTCATTGAGAATTGTGATAACATCGTCATGGAACATTGGAATGACAAGAATTCTTGAGCATTGTGATGACAAGGGCCATGGAGCATTGTGATGACAAGAATTCTGGAGCATTGTGATGACAAGGGCCATGGAGCTTTGTGATGACACGGTCATGGAACATTGTGATGTCAAGAAATCTGGAGCATTCTGATGACACGGTCATGGAACATTGTGATGACAAGAAATCTGGAGCATTGTGATGACAATGGCCATGGAGCATTGTGATGACAAGAATTCTGGAGCATTGTGATGACACGGGCCATGGAGAATTGTGATGACATGGTCATGGAGCATTGTGATGAAAGTGGTCACCTAGAATTGTGAGGAAAGGTATCATGGAGCACTGTGATGACAGGGGCCTTGGAACATTGTGATGACAAAGGCCATGGAGCATTGTGATGACAAGTGTCATGGGGCATTTTGATGACATTGGCATGGAATATTATGATGACAAGAATCCTGGAGCATTTTCATGACCAGGGCATGGAGCATTGTGATGACAGGGCCCATGGAGCATTTTGATGAAAAGAGCAGGGAACATTGTGATGACTGAGTCCATGGAGCAATGTGATGAAAGGGGCCATGGAGCTTTGAGATGACAGGCGTCATGAGGCATGGTGATGACAGTGGTCCTGGAGCATTGTGATGAAAGAGATCATGGAGCAATATGATAACAGGGGCCATGGAGCATTGTGATGACAGGTGTATTGGAGCATTGTGATGAAAGTAGTCATGGATCATTGTGATGACATGTGTCCTAGAACACTGTGATGACACGGTTCATCGTGTATTGTGAAGACAAGGGTCATAGCGAATTGTGATGACAGGTGTCATGGGTCATTGTGATGACAGGGATTACGCAAAATTGTTTTGACAAGGGTATGGACTATAGTGATGACAATGGTTATGGAGCAATGTGATGAAAGTTTTCATTTAATATCATGATGTAAATTGCATGGGAGCATTGTGACGATAAACGTCATGGAGCATTGTGATGACAAGTATCACGGAGCATTGTAATGAAAGGTTTCATTGTGCACCGTGATGACAAGGGGGATGGAGTTTTGTGATGAAACTGGTCCTGGAGCATTCTGATAACAAAAGCCATGTAGCATTGTAATGACAGGCATCATGGAGCATTGTGAAGAAAGGGGCCATGGGGAATTGTAATGACAATAGAGAAATGTGATGAAAATGGTCAGCGAGCATAGTGATTAAAGTGGTCATTGAGAATTGTGATGAAAACCGACCTAGAGCATTGTGATGACAAAGGTCATGGAGAAATGTGATGACCAGGGTCATGTAGCATTGTGATGACACGGTCATAGAACATTGTGATGACAAGAATTCTGGAGCATTGTGATGACAAGGGCCATGGAGCATTGTGATGACACGGTCATGGAACATTGTGATGACAAGAATTCTGGAGCATTGTGATGACAAGGGCCATGGAGCATAGTGATGACATGGTCAAGGAACATTGCGATGACAAGAATTCTGGAGCATTGTGATGAAATGTCATGGAGCATTGTGATTAAAGTGGACAAGGAGCATTGTGATGATATGGGTAGAGAACTTTGTGATGACAGGGGTCATGGAGCATTGTGATGAAAAGTTTCATGGAACATTGTGCTGACAGGGATCATGGAACTTTTTGGTAAGAGAGGACATGGAGATTTGTGATGGCAGGCGTCATGGGCCACTGTGATGACAGCAGTCGTGGAGCATTGTGATGAAAGGGGTGATGGAGCACTGTGATTACAGGGGCCATGGAGCATTGTGAATACAAAGGCTATGGAGCATTGAGATGACAGGTTTCATGGAGCACTGTGATGAAAGTGATCATGGATCATTGTGATGACAAGTGTCCTGGAACCTTGTGATGACACGGTTCATGGAGCATTTTGATGACAAGAACCATGGCGAATTGTGCTGACATCTGTCATGGGGCACTGTGATGACAGTGGTCATCTAGAATTGTGATGAAAGGTATCATGGAGCACTGTGATGACAGGGGCCTTGGAACACTGTGATGACAAAGGCCATGGAGCATTGTGATGACAAGTGTCATGGGGCGTTTTGATGACATTGGCATGGAGCATTATGATGACAAGAGTCCTGGAGCATTTTGATGACCAGGGCATGGAGCATTGTGATGAGAGTGCCCATGGAGCATTGTGATGTAAAGGCCAGGGAACATTGTGATGACTGAGTTCATGGAGCATTGTGATGAAAGGGGCCATGGAGCATTGAGATGACAGGCATCATGAGGCATGGTGATGACAGTGGTCCTGGAGCATTGTGATGAAAGAGATCATGGAGCAATATGATTACAGGGTCCATGGAGCATTGTGATGACAGGTGTCCTGGAACACTGTGATGACACGGTTCATCGTGTATTGTGAAGACAATGGTCATAGCGACTTGTGATGACAGGTGTCATGGGGCATTGTGATGACATTGATCATCTAGGAATTGTGATGAAAGGTATCATGGAGCACTGTGATGACTGGGGGCATGAAGCATTGTTATGAAAATTGTCCTGGATTATGGTGATGACAGCAGTCATGGAGAATTGTGATAACAGGCATTATGCAGCATTGTGTTGACAAGGGTATGGTCTATTGTGATGAAAATGGTCATCTAGCAATGTGATGGAAGTTTTCTTGGAACATCGTGATGAAAAGTGCCTGGGAGCATTGTGATGATAAAGGACATGGAGCATTGTGATGACAAGTGTCATGGAGCATTGTAATGAAAGGTTTCATTATGCACCGTGATGACAAGGGGGATGGAGTTTTGTGATGAAACTGGTCCTGGAGCATTGTGATAACAAAAGACATGGGGCATTGTGATGACAGGCATCATGGAGCATTGTGAAGAAAGGGGCCATGGGGAATTGTAATGACAATAGAGAAATGTGATGAAAATGGTCAGCGAGCATAGTGATTAAAGTGGTCTTTGAGAATTGTGATGAAAAGCGACATAGAGCATTGTGATGACAAAGGTCATGGAGAACTGTGATGACCAGGGTCATGTAGCATTGTGAGGACACGGTCATGGAACATTGTGATGACAAGAATTCTGGAGCATTGTGATGACAAGGGCCATGGAGCATTGTGATGACACGGTCAAGGAACATTTCGATGACAAGATTTCTGGAGCATTGTGATGAAAGGTTATGGAGCATTGTGATGAAAGTTCATGGAGCATTATGATTAAAGGGGACAAGGAGCATTGTGATGATATGGGTAGACAACTTTGTGATGACAGGGGTCATGGAGCACTGTGATGAAAGTGATCATGGATCATTGTGATGACAAGTGTCCTGGATCCTTGTGATGACACGGTTCATGGAGCATTTTGATGACAAGAACCATGGCGAATTGTGCTGACATCTGTCATGGGGCACTGTGATGACAGTGGTCATCTAGAATTGTGATGAAAGGTATCATGGAGCACTGTGATGACAGGGCCCTTGGAACATTGTGATGACAAAGGCAATGGATCAATGTGATGACAAGTGTCATGGGGCATTTTGATGACATTGGCATGGAGCATTATGATGACAAGAGTCCTGGAGCACTTTGATGACCAGAGCATGGAGCATTGTGATGAGAGTGCCCATGGAGCATTGTGATGACAAAGGTCATGGAACATTGTGATGACAAATGTCATGGGACATTTTGATGACATTGGCATGGAACATTATTATGACAAGAGTTCTGGAGCATTTTGATAACAAGGGCATGGAGCATTGTGATGACAGGGCCCATGGAGCATTGTGGTGAAAAGGGCAGGGAACATTGTGATGACTGAGTTCATGGAGCAATTTGATGAAAGGGGCCATGGAGTATTGAGATGACAGGCGTCATGAGGCATGGTGACGACAGTGGTCGTGGATCATTGTGATGAAAGAGATCATGGAGCAATATGATAACAGGGGCCATGGAGCATTGTGATGACAGGTGTATTGGAGCATTGTGATGAAAGTAGCCACGGATCATTGTGATGACATGTGTCCTGGAACACTGTGATGACACGGTTCATCGAGTATTATGATGACAAGGGTCATAGCGAATTGTGATGACAGGTGTCATGGTTCATTGTGATGACAGGGATTACGCAGCATTGTGTTGACAAGGGTATGGACTATTGTGATGACAATGGTTATGGAGCAATGTGATGAATGTTTTCATGGAATATCATGATGAAAATTGCCTGGGAGCATTGTGACGATAAACGTCATGGAGCATTGTGATGACAAGTATCATGGAGCATTGTAATGAAAGGTTTCATTGTGCACAGTGATGACAAGGGGGATGGAGTTTTGTGATGAAACTGGTCCTGGGGCATTGTGATAACAAAAGTCATGGATCATTGTGATAACATGTGTCCTAGAACACTGTGATGACACGGTTCATCGTGTATTGTGAAGACAAGGGTCATAGCGACTTGTGATGACAGGTGTCATGGGGCATTGTGATGACATTGATCATCTAGGAATTGTGATGAAAGGTATCATGGAACACGGTGATGACTGGGGGCATGAAGCATTGTTATGAAAATTTTCCTGGATTATTGTGATGACAGCAGTCATGGAGAATTGTGATGACAGGGATTATGCAGCATTGTGTTGACAATGGTATGGACTATTGTGATGACAATGGTCATGGAGCAATGTGATGAAAGTTTTCATGGAACATCATGATGAATAGTGCCTGGGAGCATTGTGACGATAAAGGCCATGGAGCATTGTGATGACAAGTGTCATGGAGCATTGTAATGAAAGGTTTCATTGTGCACAGTGATAACAAGGGGGATGGAGTATTGTGATGAATCTGGTCCGGGAGCATTGTGATAACAAAAGCCATGGAGCATTGTGATGACAGGCATCATGGAGCATTGTGAAGAAAGGGGCTATGGGGAATTGTAATGACAATAGAGAAATGTGATGAAAATGGTCAGCGAGCATAGTGATTAAAGTGGTCTTTGAGAATTGTGATGAAAAGCCACATAGAGCAGTGTGATGACAAATGTCATAGAGAACTGTGATGACCAGGGTCATGTAGCATTGTGAGGACACGGTCATGGAACATTGTGATGACAAGAATTCTGGAGCATTGTGAGGACAAGGGCCATGGAGCATTGTGATGACACGGTCAAGGAGCATTGCGATGACAAGATTTCTGGAGCATTGTGATGAAAGTTCATGGAGCATTGTGATTAAAGGGGACAAGGAGCATTGTGATGATATGGGTAGAGAACTTTGTGATGACAGGGGTCATGGAGCATTGTGATGAAAAGTGTCGTGGAACATTGTGCTGACAGGGATCATGGAGCTTTTTGGTAAGAGAGGCCATGGAGATTTGTGATGGCAGGCGTCATGGGGCATTGTGATGACAGCAGTCTTGGAGCATTGTGATGAAAGGGGTCATGGAGCACTGTGATTACAGGGGTCATGGAGCACTGTGAATACAAAGGCTATGGAGCATTGAGATGACAGGGTTCATGGAGCACTGTGATGAAAGTGATCATGGATCATTGTGATGACAAGTGTCCTGGAACCTTGTGATGACATGGTTCATGGAGCATTGTGATGACAAGGACCATGGCGAATTGTGATGACATCTGTCATGGGGCATTGTGATGACAGTGGTCATCCAGAATTGTGATGAAAGGTATCATGGAGCACTGTGATGACAGGGGCCATGGAACATTGTGATGACAAAGGCCATGGAGCATTGTGATGACAAGTGTCATGGGGCATTTTGATGACTTTGGCATGGAACATTATGATGACAAGAGTCCTGGAGCATTTTGATGACCAGGGCATGGAGCATTGTGATGACAGGGCCCATGGAGCATTGTGATGAAAAGAGCAGGGAACATTGTGATGACTGAGTCCATGGAGCAATGTGATGAAAGGGGCCATGGAGCTTTGAGATGACAGGCGTCATGAGGCATGGTGATGACAGTGGTCCTGGAGCATTGTGATGAAAGAGATCATGGAGCAATATGATAACAGGGGCCATGGAGCATTGTGATGACAGGTGTATTGGAGCATTGTGATGAAAGTAGTCATGGATCATTGTGGTGACATGTGTCCTGGAACACTGTGATGACACGGTTCATCGAGTATTGTGATGACAAGGGTCATTGCGAATTGTGGTGACAGGTGTCATGGGGCATTGTAATGACATTGATCATCTAGGAATTGTGATGAAAGGTATCATGGAGCACTGTGATGACTGGGGGCATGAAGCATTGTTATGAAAATTGTCCTGGATTATGGTGATGACAGCAGTAATGGAGAACTGTGATGACAGGAATTATGCAGCATTGTGTTGACAAGGGTATGGACTATTGTGATGACAATGGTCATGGAGCAATGTGATGAAAGTTTTCATGGAACATCATGATGAATAGTGCCTGGGAGCATTGTGACGATAAAGGCCATGGAGCATTGTGATGACAAGTGTCATGGAGCATTGGAATGAAAGGTTTCATTGTGCACAGTGATGACAAGGGGGATGGAGTATTGTGATGAATCTGGTCCGGGAGCATTGTGATAGCAAAAGCCATGGAGCATTGTGATGACAGGCATCATGGAGCATTGTAAAGAAAGGGGCAATGGGGAATTGTAATGACAATAGAGAAATGGGATGAAAATGGTCAGCGAGCATAGTGATTAAAGTGGTCTTTGAGAATTGTGATGAAAAGCGACATAGAGCATTGTGATGACAAAGGTTATGGAGAACTGTGATGACCAGGGTCATGTAGCATTGTGAGGACACGGTCATGGAACATTGTGATGACAAGAATTCTGGAGCATTGTGAGGACAAGGGCCATGGAGCATTGTGATGACACGGTCAAGGAACATTGCGATGACAAGATTTCTGGAGCATTGTGATGAAAGGTCATGGAGCATTGTGATTAATGGGGACAAGAAGCATGGTGATGATATGGGTAGAGAACTTTGTGATGACAGGGGTCATGGAGCATTGTGATGAAAAGTGTCATGGAACATTGTGCTGACAGGGATCATGGAGCTTTTTGTTAAGAGAAGCCATGGAGATTTGTGATGGCAGGCGTCATGGGGCATTGTTATGAAAGCAGTCTTGGAGCATTGTGATGAAAGGGGTCATGGAGCACTGTGATTACAGGGGCCATGGAGCATTGTGAATACAAAGGCTATTGAGCATTGAGTTGACAGGGTTCATGGAGCACTGTGATGAAAGTGATCATGGATCATTGTGATGACAAGGGTCCTGGAACCTTGTTATGACATGGTTCATGGAGCATTGTGATGACAAGGACCATGGCGAATTGAGATGACATCTGTCATGGGGCATTGTGATGACAGTGGTCATCCAGAATTGTGATGAAAGGTATCATGGAGCACTGTGAGGACAGGGGCTCTGGAGCATTGTGATGACAAAGGTCATGGAACATTGTGATGACAAATGTCATGGGGCATTTTGATGACATTGGCATGGAACATTATTATGACAAGAGTTCTGGAGCATTTTGATAACAAGGGCATGGAGCATTGTGATGACAGGGCCCATGGAGCATTGTGGTGAAAAGGGCAGGGAACATTGTGATGACTGAGTTCATGGAGCAATTTGATGAAAGGGGCCATGGAGTATTGAGATGACAGGCGTCATGAGGCATGGTGACGACAGTGGTCGTGGATCATTGTGATGAAAGAGATCATGGAGCAATATGATAACAGGGGCCATGGAGCATTGTGATGACAGGTGTATTGGAGCATTGTGATGAAAGTAGCCACGGATCATTGTGATGACATGTGTCCTGGAACACTGTGATGACACGGTTCATCGAGTATTATGATGACAAGGGTCATAGCAAATTGTGATGACAGGTGTCATGGTTCATTGTGATGACAGGGATTACGCAGCATTGTGTTGACAAGGGTATGGACTATTGTGATGACAATGGTTATGGAGCAATGTGATGAAAGTTTTCATGGAATATCATGATGAAAATTGCCTGGGAGCATTGTGACGATAAACGTCATGGAGCATTGTGATGACAAGTATCATGGAGCATTGTAATGAAAGGTTTCATTGTGCACAGTGATGACAAGGGGGATGGAGTTTTGTGATGAAACTGGTCCTGGGGCATTGTGATAACAAAAGTCATGGATCATTGTGATAACATGTGTCCTAGAACACTGTGATGACACGGTTCATCGTGTATTGTGAAGACAAGGGTCATAGCGACTTGTGATGACAGGTGTCATGGGGCATTGTGATGACATTGATCATCTAGGAATTGTGATGAAAGGTATCATGGAACACGGTGATGACTGGGGGCATGAAGCATTGTTATGAAAATTTTCCTGGATTATTGTGATGACAGCAGTCATGGAGAATTGTGATGACAGGGATTATGCAGCATTGTGTTGACAATGGTATGGACTATTGTGATGACAATGGTCATGGAGCAATGTGATGAAAGTTTTCATGGAACATCATGATGAATAGTGCCTGGGAGCATTGTGACGATAAAGGCCATGGAGCATTGTGATGACAAGTGTCATGGAGCATTGTAATGAAAGGTTTCATTGTGCACAGTGATAACAAGGGGGATGGAGTATTGTGATGAATCTGGTCCGGGAGCATTGTGATAACAAAAGCCATGGAGCATTGTGATGACAGGCATCATGGAGCATTGTGAAGAAAGGGGCTATGGGGAATTGTAATGACAATAGAGAAATGTGATGAAAATGGTCAGCGAGCATAGTGATTAAAGTGGTCTTTGAGAATTGTGATGAAAAGCCACATAGAGCAGTGTGATGACAAATGTCATAGAGAACTGTGATGACCAGGGTCATGTAGCATTGTGAGGACACGGTCATGGAACATTGTGATGACAAGAATTCTGGAGCATTGTGAGGACAAGGGCCATGGAGCATTGTGATGACACGGTCAAGGAGCATTGCGATGACAAGATTTCTGGAGCATTGTGATGAAAGTTCATGGAGCATTGTGATTAAAGGGGACAAGGAGCATTGTGATGATATGGGTAGAGAACTTTGTGATGACAGGGGTCATGGAGCATTGTGATGAAAAGTGTCGTGGAACATTGTGCTGACAGGGATCATGGAGCTTTTTGGTAAGAGAGGCCATGGAGATTTGTGATGGCAGGCGTCATGGGGCATTGTGATGACAGCAGTCTTGGAGCATTGTGATGAAAGGGGTCATGGAGCACTGTGATTACAGGGGTCATGGAGCACTGTGAATACAAAGGCTATGGAGCATTGAGATGACAGGGTTCATGGAGCACTGTGATGAAAGTGATCATGGATCATTGTGATGACAAGTGTCCTGGAACCTTGTGATGACATGGTTCATGGAGCATTGTGATGACAAGGACCATGGCGAATTGTGATGACATCTGTCATGGGGCATTGTGATGACAGTGGTCATCCAGAATTGTGATGAAAGGTATCATGGAGCACTGTGATGACAGGGGCCATGGAACATTGTGATGACAAAGGCCATGGAGCATTGTGATGACAAGTGTCATGGGGCATTTTGATGACTTTGGCATGGAACATTATGATGACAAGAGTCCTGGAGCATTTTGATGACCAGGGCATGGAGCATTGTGATGACAGGGCCCATGGAGCATTGTGATGAAAAGAGCAGGGAACATTGTGATGACTGAGTCCATGGAGCAATGTGATGAAAGGGGCCATGGAGCTTTGAGATGACAGGCGTCATGAGGCATGGTGATGACAGTGGTCCTGGAGCATTGTGATGAAAGAGATCATGGAGCAATATGATAACAGGGGCCATGGAGCATTGTGATGACAGGTGTATTGGAGCATTGTGATGAAAGTAGTCATGGATCATTGTGGTGACATGTGTCCTGGAACACTGTGATGACACGGTTCATCGAGTATTGTGATGACAAGGGTCATTGCGAATTGTGGTGACAGGTGTCATGGGGCATTGTAATGACATTGATCATCTAGGAATTGTGATGAAAGGTATCATGGAGCACTGTGATGACTGGGGGCATGAAGCATTGTTATGAAAATTGTCCTGGATTATGGTGATGACAGCAGTAATGGAGAACTGTGATGACAGGAATTATGCAGCATTGTGTTGACAAGGGTATGGACTATTGTGATGACAATGGTCATGGAGCAATGTGATGAAAGTTTTCATGGAACATCATGATGAATAGTGCCTGGGAGCATTGTGACGATAAAGGCCATGGAGCATTGTGATGACAAGTGTCATGGAGCATTGGAATGAAAGGTTTCATTGTGCACAGTGATAACAAGGGGGATGGAGTATTGTGATGAATCTGGTCCGGGAGAATTGTGATAACAAAAGCCATGGAGCATTGTGATGACAGGCATCATGGAGCATTGTGAAGAAAGGGGCTATGGGGAATTGTAATGACAATAGAGAAATGTGATGAAAATGGTCAGCGAGCATAGTGATTAAAGTGGTCTTTGAGAATTGTGATGAAAAGCCACATAGAGCAGTGTGATGACAAATGTCATAGAGAACTGTGATGACCAGGGTCATGTAGCATTGTGAGGACACGGTCATGGAACATTGTGATGACAAGAATTCTGGAGCATTGTGAGGACAAGGGCCATGGAGCATTGTGATGACACGGTCAAGGAGCATTGCGATGACAAGATTTCTGGAGCATTGTGATGAAAGTTCATGGAGCATTGTGATTAAAGGGGACAAGGAGCATTGTGATGATATGGGTAGAGAACTTTGTGATGACAGGGGTCATGGAGCATTGTGATGAAAAGTGTCGTGGAACATTGTGCTGACAGGGATCATGGAGCTTTTTGGTAAGAGAGGCCATGGAGATTTGTGATGGCAGGCGTCATGGGGCATTGTGATGACAGCAGTCTTGGAGCATTGTGATGAAAGGGGTCATGGAGCACTGTGATTACAGGGGTCATGGAGCACTGTGAATACAAAGGCTATGGAGCATTGAGATGACAGGGTTCATGGAGCACTGTGATGAAAGTGATCATGGATCATTGTGATGACAAGTGTCCTGGAACCTTGTGATGACATGGTTCATGGAGCATTGTGATGACAAGGACCATGGCGAATTGTGATGACATCTGTCATGGGGCATTGTGATGACAGTGGTCATCCAGAATTGTGATGAAAGGTATCATGGAGCACTGTGATGACAGGGGCCATGGAACATTGTGATGACAAAGGCCATGGAGCATTGTGATGACAAGTGTCATGGGGCATTTTGATGACTTTGGCATGGAACATTATGATGACAAGAGTCCTGGAGCATTTTGATGACCAGGGCATGGAGCATTGTGATGACAGGGCCCATGGAGCATTGTGATGAAAAGAGCAGGGAACATTGTGATGACTGAGTCCATGGAGCAATGTGATGAAAGGGGCCATGGAGCTTTGAGATGACAGGCGTCATGAGGCATGGTGATGACAGTGGTCCTGGAGCATTGTGATGAAAGAGATCATGGAGCAATATGATAACAGGGGCCATGGAGCATTGTGATGACAGGTGTATTGGAGCATTGTGATGAAAGTAGTCATGGATCATTGTGGTGACATGTGTCCTGGAACACTGTGATGACACGGTTCATCGAGTATTGTGATGACAAGGGTCATTGCGAATTGTGGTGACAGGTGTCATGGGGCATTGTAATGACATTGATCATCTAGGAATTGTGATGAAAGGTATCATGGAGCACTGTGATGACTGGGGGCATGAAGCATTGTTATGAAAATTGTCCTGGATTATGGTGATGACAGCAGTAATGGAGAACTGTGATGACAGGAATTATGCAGCATTGTGTTGACAAGGGTATGGACTATTGTGATGACAATGGTCATGGAGCAATGTGATGAAAGTTTTCATGGAACATCATGATGAATAGTGCCTGGGAGCATTGTGACGATAAAGGCCATGGAGAATTGTGATGACAAGTGTCATGGAGCATTGGAATGAAAGGTTTCATTGTGCACAGTGATGACAAGGGGGATGGAGTATTGTGATGAATCTGGTCCGGGAGCATTGTGATAGCAAAAGCCATGGAGCATTGTGATGACAGGCATCATGGAGCATTGTAAAGAAAGGGGCCATGGGGAATTGTAATGACAATAGAGAAATGGGATGAAAATGGTCAGCGAGCATAGTGATTAAAGTGGTCTTTGAGAATTGTGATGAAAAGCGACATAGAGCATTGTGATGACAAAGGTTATGGAGAACTGTGATGACCAGGGTCATGTAGCATTGTGAGGACACGGTCATGGAACATTGTGATGACAAGAATTCTGGAGCATTGTGAGGACAAGGGCCATGGAGCATTGTGATGACACGGTCAAGGAGCATTGCGATGACAAGATTTCTGGAGCATTGTGATTAAAGGGGACAAGGAGCATTGTGATGATATGGGTAGAGAACTTTGTGATGACAGGGGTCATGGAGCATTGTGATGAAAAGTGTCGTGGAACATTGTGCTGACAGGGATCATGGAGCTTTTTGTTAAGAGAGGCCATGGAGATTTGTGATGGCAGGCGTCATGGGGCATTGTGATGACAGCAGTCTTGGAGCATTGTGATGAAAGGGGTCATGGAGCACTGTGATTACAGGGGTCATGGAGCACTGTGAATACAAAGGCTATGGAGCATTGAGATGACAGGGTTCATGGAGCACTGTGATGAAAGTGATCATGGATCATTGTGATGACAAGTGTCCTGGAACCTTGTGATGACATGGTTCATGGAGCATTGTGATGACAAGGACCATGGCGAATTGTGATGACATCTGTCATGGGGCATTGTGATGACAGTGGTCATCCAGAATTGTGATGAAAGGTATCATGGAGCACTGTGATGACAGGGGCCATGGAACATTGTGATGACAAAGGCCATGGAGCATTGTGATGACAAGTGTCATGGGGCATTTTGATGACTTTGGCATGGAACATTATGATGACAAGAGTCCTGGAGCATTTTGATGACCAGGGCATGGAGCATTGTGATGACAGGGCCCATGGAGCATTGTGATGAAAAGAGCAGGGAACATTGTGATGACTGAGTCCATGGAGCAATGTGATGAAAGGGGCCATGGAGCTTTGAGATGACAGGCGTCATGAGGCATGGTGATGACAGTGGTCCTGGAGCATTGTGATGAAAGAGATCATGGAGCAATATGATAACAGGGGCCATGGAGCATTGTGATGACAGGTGTATTGGAGCATTGTGATGCAAGTAGTCATGGATCATTGTGGTGACATGTGTCCTGGAACACTGTGATGACACGGTTCATCGAGTATTGTGATGACAAGGGTCATTGCGAATTGTGGTGACAGGTGTCATGGGGCATTGTAATGACATTGATCATCTAGGAATTGTGATGAAAGGTATCATGGAGCACTGTGATGACTGGGGGCATGAAGCATTGTTATGAAAATTGTCCTGGATTATGGTGATGACAGCAGTAATGGAGAACTGTGATGACAGGAATTATGCAGCATTGTGTTGACAAGGGTATGGACTATTGTGATGACAATGGTCATGGAGCAATGTGATGAAAGTTTTCATGGAACATCATGATGAATAGTGCCTGGGAGCATTGTGACGATAAAGGCCATGGAGAATTGTGATGACAAGTGTCATGGAGCATTGGAATGAAAGGTTTCATTGTGCACAGTGATGACAAGGGGGATGGAGTATTGTGATGAATCTGGTCCGGGAGCATTGTGATAGCAAAAGCCATGGAGCATTGTGATGACAGGCATCATGGAGCATTGTAAAGAAAGGGGCAATGGGGAATTGTAATGACAATAGAGAAATGGGATGAAAATGGTCAGCGAGCATAGTGATTAAAGTGGTCTTTGAGAATTGTGATGAAAAGCGACATAGAGCATTGTGATGACAAAGGTTATGGAGAACTGTGATGACCAGGGTCATGTAGCATTGTGAGGACACGGTCATGGAACATTGTGATGACAAGAATTCTGGAGCATTGTGAGGACAAGGGCCATGGAGCATTGTGATGACACGGTCAAGGAGCATTGCGATGACAAGATTTCTGGAGCATTGTGATTAAAGGGGACAAGGAGCATTGTGATGATATGGGTAGAGAACTTTGTGATGACAGGGGTCATGGAGCATTGTGATGAAAAGTGTCGTGGAACATTGTGCTGACAGGGATCATGGAGCTTTTTGTTAAGAGAGGCCATGGAGATTTGTGATGGCAGGCGTCATGGGGCATTGTGATGACAGCAGTCTTGGAGCATTGTGATGAAAGGGGTCATGGAGCACTGTGATTACAGGGGTCATGGAGCACTGTGAATACAAAGGCTATGGAGCATTGAGATGACAGGGTTCATGGAGCACTGTGATGAAAGTGATCATGGATCATTGTGATGACAAGTGTCCTGGAACCTTGTGATGACATGGTTCATGGAGCATTGTGATGACAAGGACCATGGCGAATTGTGATGACATCTGTCATGGGGCATTGTGATGACAGTGGTCATCCAGAATTGTGATGAAAGGTATCATGGAGCACTGTGATGACAGGGGCCATGGAACATTGTGATGACAAAGGCCATGGAGCATTGTGATGACAAGTGTCATGGGGCATTTTGATGACTTTGGCATGGAACATTATGATGACAAGAGTCCTGGAGCATTTTGATGACCAGGGCATGGAGCATTGTGATGACAGGGCCCATGGAGCATTGTGATGAAAAGAGCAGGGAACATTGTGATGACTGAGTCCATGGAGCAATGTGATGAAAGGGGCCATGGAGCTTTGAGATGACAGGCGTCATGAGGCATGGTGATGACAGTGGTCCTGGAGCATTGTGATGAAAGAGATCATGGAGCAATATGATAACAGGGGCCATGGAGCATTGTGATGACAGGTGTATTGGAGCATTGTGATGAAAGTAGTCATGGATCATTGTGGTGACATGTGTCCTGGAACACTGTGATGACACGGTTCATCGAGTATTGTGATGACAAGGGTCATTGCGAATTGTGGTGACAGGTGTCATGGGGCATTGTAATGACATTGATCATCTAGGAATTGTGATGAAAGGTATCATGGAGCACTGTGATGACTGGGGGCATGAAGCATTGTTATGAAAATTGTCCTGGATTATGGTGATGACAGCAGTAATGGAGAACTGTGATGACAGGAATTATGCAGCATTGTGTTGACAAGGGTATGGACTATTGTGATGACAATGGTCATGGAGCAATGTGATGAAAGTTTTCATGGAACATCATGATGAATAGTGCCTGGGAGCATTGTGACGATAAAGGCCATGGAGCATTGTGATGACAAGTGTCATGGAGCATTGGAATGAAAGGTTTCATTGTGCACAGTGATGACAAGGGGGATGGAGTATTGTGATGAATCTGGTCCGGGAGCATTGTGATAGCAAAAGCCATGGAGCATTGTGATGACAGGCATCATGGAGCATTGCAAAGAAAGGGGCCATGGGGAATTGTAATGACAATAGAGAAATGGGATGAAAATGGTCAGCGAGCATAGTGATTAAAGTGGTCTTTGAGAATTGTGATGAAAAGCGACATAGAGCATTGTGATGACAAAGGTTATGGAGAACTGTGATGACCAGGGTCATGTAGCATTGTGAGGACACGGTCATGGAACATTGTGATGACAAGAATTCTGGAGCATTGTGAGGACAAGGGCCATGGAGCATTGTGATGACACGGTCAAGGAACATTGCGATGACAAGATTTCTGGAGCATTGTGATGAAAGGTCATGGAGCATTGTGATTAATGGGGACAAGAAGCATGGTGATGATATGGGTAGAGAACTTTGTGATGACAGGGGTCATGGAGCATTGTGATGAAAAGTGTCATGGAACATTGTGCTGACAGGGATCATGGAGCTTTTTGTTAAGAGAAGCCATGGAGATTTGTGATGGCAGGCGTCATGGGGCATTGTTATGAAAGCGGTCTTGGAGCATTGTGATGAAAGGGGTCATGGATCACTGTGATTACAGGGGCCATGGAGCATTGTGAATACAAAGGCTATTTAGCATTGAGTTGACAGGGTTCATGGAGCACTGTGATGAAAGTGATCATGGATCATTGTGATGACAAGGGTCCTGGAACCTTGTTATGACATGGTTCATGGAGCATTGTGATGACAAGGACCATGGCGAATTGAGATGACATCTGTCATGGGGCATTGTGATGACAGTGGTCATCCAGAATTGTGATGAAAGGTATCATGGAGCACTGTGAGGACAGGGGCTCTGGAGCATTGTGATGACAAAGGTCATGGAGCATTGTGATGACAAATGTCATGGGGCATTTTCATGACATTGGCATGGAACATTATTATGACAAGAGTTCTGGAGCATTTTGATAACAAGGGCATGGAGCATTGTGATGACAGGGCCCATGGAGCATTGTGGTGAAAAGGGCAGGGAACATTGTGATGACTGAGTTCATGGAGCAATTTGATGAAAGGGGCCATGGAGTATTGAGATGACAGGCGTCATGAGGCATGGTGACGACAGTAGTCGTGGATCATTGTGCTGAAAGAGATCATGGAGCAATATGATAACAGGGGTCATGGAGCATTGTGATGACAGTTGTATTGGAGCATTGTGATGAAAGTAGCCACGGATCATTGTGATGACATGTGTCCTGGAACACTGTGATGACACGGTTCATCGAGTATTATGATGACAAGGGTCATAGCGAATTGTGATGACAGGTGTCATGGGTCATTGTGATGACAGGGATTGCGCAGCATTGTGTTGACAAGGGTATGGACTATTGTGATGACAATGGTTATGGAGCAATGTGATGAAAGTTTTCATGGAATATCATGATGAAAATTGCCTGGGAGCCTTGTGACGATAAACGTCATGGAGCATTGTGATGACAAGTATCATGGAGCATTGTAATGAAAGGTTTCATTGTGCACAGTGATGACAAGGGGGATGGAGTTTTGTGATGAAACTGGTCCTGGGGCATTGTGATAACAAAAGTCATGGATCATTGTGATAACATGTGTCCTAGAACACTGTGATGACACGGTTCATCGTGTATTGTGAAGACAAGGGTCATAGCGACTTGTGATGACAGGTGTCATGGGGCATTGTGATGACATTGATCATCTAGGAATTGTGATGAAAGGTATCATGGAACACGGTGATGACTGGGGGCATGAAGCATTGTTATGAAAATTTTCCTGGATTATTGTGATGACAGCAGTCATGGAGAATTGTGATGACAGGGATTATGCAGCATTGTGTTGACAATGGTATGGACTATTGTGATGACAATGGTCATGGAGCAATGTGATGAAAGTTTTCATGGAACATCATGATGAATAGTGCCTGGGAGCATTGTGACGATAAAGGCCATGGAGCATTGTGATGACAAGTGTCATGGAGCATTGTAATGAAAGGTTTCATTGTGCACAGTGATAACAAGGGGGATGGAGTATTGTGATGAATCTGGTCCGGGAGCATTGTGATAACAAAAGCCATGGAGCATTGTGATGACAGGCATCATGGAGCATTGTGAAGAAAGGGGCTATGGGGAATTGTAATGACAATAGAGAAATGTGATGAAAATGGTCAGCGAGCATAGTGATTAAAGTGGTCTTTGAGAATTGTGATGAAAAGCCACATAGAGCAGTGTGATGACAAATGTCATAGAGAACTGTGATGACCAGGGTCATGTAGCATTGTGAGGACACGGTCATGGAACATTGTGATGACAAGAATTCTGGAGCATTGTGAGGACAAGGGCCATGGAGCATTGTGATGACACGGTCAAGGAGCATTGCGATGACAAGATTTCTGGAGCATTGTGATGAAAGTTCATGGAGCATTGTGATTAAAGGGGACAAGGAGCATTGTGATGATATGGGTAGAGAACTTTGTGATGACAGGGGTCATGGAGCATTGTGATGAAAAGTGTCGTGGAACATTGTGCTGACAGGGATCATGGAGCTTTTTGGTAAGAGAGGCCATGGAGATTTGTGATGGCAGGCGTCATGGGGCATTGTGATGACAGCAGTCTTGGAGCATTGTGATGAAAGGGGTCATGGAGCACTGTGATTACAGGGGTCATGGAGCACTGTGAATACAAAGGCTATGGAGCATTGAGATGACAGGGTTCATGGAGCACTGTGATGAAAGTGATCATGGATCATTGTGATGACAAGTGTCCTGGAACCTTGTGATGACATGGTTCATGGAGCATTGTGATGACAAGGACCATGGCGAATTGTGATGACATCTGTCATGGGGCATTGTGATGACAGTGGTCATCCAGAATTGTGATGAAAGGTATCATGGAGCACTGTGATGACAGGGGCCATGGAACATTGTGATGACAAAGGCCATGGAGCATTGTGATGACAAGTGTCATGGGGCATTTTGATGACTTTGGCATGGAACATTATGATGACAAGAGTCCTGGAGCATTTTGATGACCAGGGCATGGAGCATTGTGATGACAGGGCCCATGGAGCATTGTGATGAAAAGAGCAGGGAACATTGTGATGACTGAGTCCATGGAGCAATGTGATGAAAGGGGCCATGGAGCTTTGAGATGACAGGCGTCATGAGGCATGGTGATGACAGTGGTCCTGGAGCATTGTGATGAAAGAGATCATGGAGCAATATGATAACAGGGGCCATGGAGCATTGTGATGACAGGTGTATTGGAGCATTGTGATGAAAGTAGTCATGGATCATTGTGGTGACATGTGTCCTGGAACACTGTGATGACACGGTTCATCGAGTATTGTGATGACAAGGGTCATTGCGAATTGTGGTGACAGGTGTCATGGGGCATTGTAATGACATTGATCATCTAGGAATTGTGATGAAAGGTATCATGGAGCACTGTGATGACTGGGGGCATGAAGCATTGTTATGAAAATTGTCCTGGATTATGGTGATGACAGCAGTAATGGAGAACTGTGATGACAGGAATTATGCAGCATTGTGTTGACAAGGGTATGGACTATTGTGATGACAATGGTCATGGAGCAATGTGATGAAAGTTTTCATGGAACATCATGATGAATAGTGCCTGGGAGCATTGTGACGATAAAGGCCATGGAGCATTGTGATGACAAGTGTCATGGAGCATTGGAATGAAAGGTTTCATTGTGCACAGTGATGACAAGGGGGATGGAGTATTGTGATGAATCTGGTCCGGGAGCATTGTGATAGCAAAAGCCATGGAGCATTGTGATGACAGGCATCATGGAGCATTGTAAAGAAAGGGGCCATGGGGAATTGTAATGGCAATAGAGAAATGGGATGAAAATGGTCAGCGAGCATAGTGATTAAAGTGGTCTTTGAGAATTGTGATGAAAAGCGACATAGAGCATTGTGATGACAAAGGTTATGGAGAACTGTGATGACCAGGGTCATGTAGCATTGTGAGGACACGGTCATGGAACATTGTGATGACAAGAATTCTGGAGCATTGTGAGGACAAGGGCCATGGAGCATTGTGATGACACGGTCAAGGAGCATTGCGATGACAAGATTTCTGGAGCATTGTGATGAAAGTTCATGGAGCATTGTGATTAAAGGGGACAAGGAGCATTGTGATGATATGGGTAGAGAACTTTGTGATGACAGGGGTCATGGAGCATTGTGATGAAAAGTGTCGTGGAACATTGTGCTGACAGGGATCATGGAGCTTTTTGGTAAGAGAGGCCATGGAGATTTGTGATGGCAGGCGTCATGGGGCATTGTGATGACAGCAGTCTTGGAGCATTGTGATGAAAGGGGTCATGGAGCACTGTGATTACAGGGGTCATGGAGCACTGTGAATACAAAGGCTATGGAGCATTGAGATGACAGGGTTCATGGAGCACTGTGATGAAAGTGATCATGGATCATTGTGATGACAAGTGTCCTGGAACCTTGTGATGACATGGTTCATGGAGCATTGTGATGACAAGGACCATGGCGAATTGTGATGACATCTGTCATGGGGCATTGTGATGACAGTGGTCATCCAGAATTGTGATGAAAGGTATCATGGAGCACTGTGATGACAGGGGCCATGGAACATTGTGATGACAAAGGCCATGGAGCATTGTGATGACAAGTGTCATGGGGCATTTTGATGACTTTGGCATGGAACATTATGATGACAAGAGTCCTGGAGCATTTTGATGACCAGGGCATGGAGCATTGTGATGACAGGGCCCATGGAGCATTGTGATGAAAAGAGCAGGGAACATTGTGATGACTGAGTCCATGGAGCAATGTGATGAAAGGGGCCATGGAGCTTTGAGATGACAGGCGTCATGAGGCATGGTGATGACAGTGGTCCTGGAGCATTGTGATGAAAGAGATCATGGAGCAATATGATAACAGGGGCCATGGAGCATTGTGATGACAGGTGTATTGGAGCATTGTGATGAAAGTAGTCATGGATCATTGTGGTGACATGTGTCCTGGAACACTGTGATGACACGGTTCATCGAGTATTGTGATGACAAGGGTCATTGCGAATTGTGGTGACAGGTGTCATGGGGCATTGTAATGACATTGATCATCTAGGAATTGTGATGAAAGGTATCATGGAGCACTGTGATGACTGGGGGCATGAAGCATTGTTATGAAAATTGTCCTGGATTATGGTGATGACAGCAGTAATGGAGAACTGTGATGACAGGAATTATGCAGCATTGTGTTGACAAGGGTATGGACTATTGTGATGACAATGGTCATGGAGCAATGTGATGAAAGTTTTCATGGAACATCATGATGAATAGTGCCTGGGAGCATTGTGACGATAAAGGCCATGGAGCATTGTGATGACAAGTGTCATGGAGCATTGGAATGAAAGGTTTCATTGTGCACAGTGATGACAAGGGGGATGGAGTATTGTGATGAATCTGGTCCGGGAGCATTGTGATAGCAAAAGCCATGGAGCATTGTGATGACAGGCATCATGGAGCATTGTAAAGAAAGGGGCCATGGGGAATTGTAATGACAATAGAGAAATGGGATGAAAATGGTCAGCGAGCATAGTGATTAAAGTGGTCTTTGAGAATTGTGATGAAAAGCGACATAGAGCATTGTGATGACAAAGGTTATGGAGAACTGTGATGACCAGGGTCATGTAGCATTGTGAGGACACGGTCATGGAACATTGTGATGACAAGAATTCTGGAGCATTGTGAGGACAAGGGCCATGGAGCATTGTGATGACACGGTCAAGGAGCATTGCGATGACAAGATTTCTGGAGCATTGTGATTAAAGGGGACAAGGAGCATTGTGATGATATGGGTAGAGAACTTTGTGATGACAGGGGTCATGGAGCATTGTGATGAAAAGTGTCGTGGAACATTGTGCTGACAGGGATCATGGAGCTTTTTGTTAAGAGAGGCCATGGAGATTTGTGATGGCAGGCGTCATGGGGCATTGTGATGACAGCAGTCTTGGAGCATTGTGATGAAAGGGGTCATGGAGCACTGTGATTACAGGGGTCATGGAGCACTGTGAATACAAAGGCTATGGAGCATTGAGATGACAGGGTTCATGGAGCACTGTGATGAAAGTGATCATGGATCATTGTGATGACAAGTGTCCTGGAACCTTGTGATGACATGGTTCATGGAGCATTGTGATGACAAGGACCATGGCGAATTGTGATGACATCTGTCATGGGGCATTGTGATGACAGTGGTCATCCAGAATTGTGATGAAAGGTATCATGGAGCACTGTGATGACAGGGGCCATGGAACATTGTGATGACAAAGGCCATGGAGCATTGTGATGACAAGTGTCATGGGGCATTTTGATGACTTTGGCATGGAACATTATGATGACAAGAGTCCTGGAGCATTTTGATGACCAGGGCATGGAGCATTGTGATGACAGGGCCCATGGAGCATTGTGATGAAAAGAGCAGGGAACATTGTGATGACTGAGTCCATGGAGCAATGTGATGAAAGGGGCCATGGAGCTTTGAGATGACAGGCGTCATGAGGCATGGTGATGACAGTGGTCCTGGAGCATTGTGATGAAAGAGATCATGGAGCAATATGATAACAGGGGCCATGGAGCATTGTGATGACAGGTGTATTGGAGCATTGTGATGAAAGTAGTCATGGATCATTGTGGTGACATGTGTCCTGGAACACTGTGATGACACGGTTCATCGAGTATTGTGATGACAAGGGTCATTGCGAATTGTGGTGACAGGTGTCATGGGGCATTGTAATGACATTGATCATCTAGGAATTGTGATGAAAGGTATCATGGAGCACTGTGATGACTGGGGGCATGAAGCATTGTTATGAAAATTGTCCTGGATTATGGTGATGACAGCAGTAATGGAGAACTGTGATGACAGGAATTATGCAGCATTGTGTTGACAAGGGTATGGACTATTGTGATGACAATGGTCATGGAGCAATGTGATGAAAGTTTTCATGGAACATCATGATGAATAGTGCCTGGGAGCATTGTGACGATAAAGGCCATGGAGCATTGTGATGACAAGTGTCATGGAGCATTGGAATGAAAGGTTTCATTGTGCACAGTGATGACAAGGGGGATGGAGTATTGTGATGAATCTGGTCCGGGAGCATTGTGATAGCAAAAGCCATGGAGCATTGTGATGACAGGCATCATGGAGCATTGTAAAGAAAGGGGCCATGGGGAATTGTAATGACAATAGAGAAATGGGATGAAAATGGTCAGCGAGCATAGTGATTAAAGTGGTCTTTGAGAATTGTGATGAAAAGCGACATAGAGCATTGTGATGACAAAGGTTATGGAGAACTGTGATGACCAGGGTCATGTAGCATTGTGAGGACACGGTCATGGAACATTGTGATGACAAGAATTCTGGAGCATTGTGAGGACAAGGGCCATGGAGCATTGTGATGACACGGTCAAGGAGCATTGCGATGACAAGATTTCTGGAGCATTGTGATTAAAGGGGACAAGGAGCATTGTGATGATATGGGTAGAGAACTTTGTGATGACAGGGGTCATGGAGCATTGTGATGAAAAGTGTCGTGGAACATTGTGCTGACAGGGATCATGGAGCTTTTTGGTAAGAGAGGCCATGGAGATTTGTGATGGCAGGCGTCATGGGGCATTGTGATGACAGCAGTCTTGGAGCATTGTGATGAAAGGGGTCATGGAGCACTGTGATTACAGGGGTCATGGAGCACTGTGAATACAAAGGCTATGGAGCATTGAGATGACAGGGTTCATGGAGCACTGTGATGAAAGTGATCATGGATCATTGTGATGACAAGTGTCCTGGAACCTTGTGATGACATGGTTCATGGAGCATTGTGATGACAAGGACCATGGCGAATTGTGATGACATCTGTCATGGGGCATTGTGATGACAGTGGTCATCCAGAATTGTGATGAAAGGTATCATGGAGCACTGTGATGACAGGGGCCATGGAACATTGTGATGACAAAGGCCATGGAGCATTGTGATGACAAGTGTCATGGGGCATTTTGATGACTTTGGCATGGAACATTATGATGACAAGAGTCCTGGAGCATTTTGATGACCAGGGCATGGAGCATTGTGATGACAGGGCCCATGGAGCATTGTGATGAAAAGAGCAGGGAACATTGTGATGACTGAGTCCATGGAGCAATGTGATGAAAGGGGCCATGGAGCTTTGAGATGACAGGCGTCATGAGGCATGGTGATGACAGTGGTCCTGGAGCATTGTGATGAAAGAGATCATGGAGCAATATGATAACAGGGGCCATGGAGCATTGTGATGACAGGTGTATTGGAGCATTGTGATGAAAGTAGTCATGGATCATTGTGGTGACATGTGTCCTGGAACACTGTGATGACACGGTTCATCGAGTATTGTGATGACAAGGGTCATTGCGAATTGTGGTGACAGGTGTCATGGGGCATTGTAATGACATTGATCATCTAGGAATTGTGATGAAAGGTATCATGGAGCACTGTGATGACTGGGGGCATGAAGCATTGTTATGAAAATTGTCCTGGATTATGGTGATGACAGCAGTAATGGAGAACTGTGATGACAGGAATTATGCAGCATTGTGTTGACAAGGGTATGGACTATTGTGATGACAATGGTCATGGAGCAATGTGATGAAAGTTTTCATGGAACATCATGATGAATAGTGCCTGGGAGCATTGTGACGATAAAGGCCATGGAGCATTGTGATGACAAGTGTCATGGAGCATTGGAATGAAAGGTTTCATTGTGCACAGTGATGACAAGGGGGATGGAGTATTGTGATGAATCTGGTCCGGGAGCATTGTGATAGCAAAAGCCATGGAGCATTGTGATGACAGGCATCATGGAGCATTGTAAAGAAAGGGGCCATGGGGAATTGTAATGACAATAGAGAAATGGGATGAAAATGGTCAGCGAGCATAGTGATTAAAGTGGTCTTTGAGAATTGTGATGAAAAGCGACATAGAGCATTGTGATGACAAAGGTTATGGAGAACTGTGATGACCAGGGTCATGTAGCATTGTGAGGACACGGTCATGGAACATTGTGATGACAAGAATTCTGGAGCATTGTGAGGACAAGGGCCATGGAGCATTGTGATGACACGGTCAAGGAACATTGCGATGACAAGATTTCTGGAGCATTGTGATGAAAGTTCATGGAGCATTGTGATTAATGGGGACAAGAAGCATGGTGATGATATGGGTAGAGAACTTTGTGATGACAGGGGTCATGGAGCATTGTGATGAAAAGTGTCATGGAACATTGTGCTGACAGGGATCATGGAGCTTTTTGTTAAGAGAAGCCATGGAGATTTGTGATGGCAGGCGTCATGGGGCATTGTTATGAAAGCAGTCTTGGAGCATTGTGATGAAAGGGGTCATGGATCACTGTGATTACAGGGGCCATGGAGCATTGTGAATACAAAGGCTATTGAGCATTGAGTTGACAGGGTTCATGGAGCACTGTGATGAAAGTGATCATGGATCATTGTGATGACAAGGGTCCTGGAACCTTGTTATGACATGGTTCATGGAGCATTGTGATGACAAGGACCATGGCGAATTGAGATGACATCTGTCATGGGGCATTGTGATGACAGTGGTCATCCAGAATTGTGATGAAAGGTATCATGGAGCACTGTGAGGACAGGGGCTCTGGAGCATTGTGATGACAAAGGTCATGGAGCATTGTGATGACAAATGTCATGGGGCATTTTCATGACATTGGCATGGAACATTATTATGACAAGAGTTCTGGAGCATTTTGATAACAAGGGCATGGAGCATTGTGATGACAGGGCCCATGGAGCATTGTGGTGAAAAGGGCAGGGAACATTGTGATGACTGAGTTCATGGAGCAATTTGATGAAAGGGGTCATGGAGTATTGAGATGACAGGCGTCATGAGGCATGGTGACGACAGTAGTCGTGGATCATTGTGCTGAAAGAGATCATGGAGCAATATGATAACAGGGGTCATGGAGCATTGTGATGACAGTTGTATTGGAGCATTGTGATGAAAGTAGCCACGGATCATTGTGATGACATGTGTCCTGGAACACTGTGATGACACGGTTCATCGAGTATTATGATGACAAGGGTCATAGCGAATTGTGATGACAGGTGTCATGGGTCATTGTGATGACAGGGATTGCGCAGCATTGTGTTGACAAGGGTATGGACTATTGTGATGACAATGGTTATGGAGCAATGTGATGAAAGTTTTCATGGAATATCATGATGAAAATTGCCTGGGAGCCTTGTGACGATAAACGTCATGGAGCATTGTGATGACAAGTATCATGGAGCATTGTAATGAAAGGTTTCATTGTGCACAGTGATGACAAGGGGGATGGAGTTTTGTGATGAAACTGGTCCTGGGGCATTGTGATAACAAAAGTCATGGATCATTGTGATAACATGTGTCCTAGAACACTGTGATGACACGGTTCATCGTGTATTGTGAAGACAAGGGTCATAGCGACTTGTGATGACAGGTGTCATGGGGCATTGTGATGACATTGATCATCTAGGAATTGTGATGAAAGGTATCATGGAACACGGTGATGACTGGGGGCATGAAGCATTGTTATGAAAATTTTCCTGGATTATTGTGATGACAGCAGTCATGGAGAATTGTGATGACAGGGATTATGCAGCATTGTGTTGACAATGGTATGGACTATTGTGATGACAATGGTCATGGAGCAATGTGATGAAAGTTTTCATGGAACATCATGATGAATAGTGCCTGGGAGCATTGTGACGATAAAGGCCATGGAGCATTGTGATGACAAGTGTCATGGAGCATTGTAATGAAAGGTTTCATTGTGCACAGTGATAACAAGGGGGATGGAGTATTGTGATGAATCTGGTCCGGGAGCATTGTGATAACAAAAGCCATGGAGCATTGTGATGACAGGCATCATGGAGCATTGTGAAGAAAGGGGCTATGGGGAATTGTAATGACAATAGAGAAATGTGATGAAAATGGTCAGCGAGCATAGTGATTAAAGTGGTCTTTGAGAATTGTGATGAAAAGCCACATAGAGCAGTGTGATGACAAATGTCATAGAGAACTGTGATGACCAGGGTCATGTAGCATTGTGAGGACACGGTCATGGAACATTGTGATGACAAGAATTCTGGAGCATTGTGAGGACAAGGGCCATGGAGCATTGTGATGACACGGTCAAGGAGCATTGCGATGACAAGATTTCTGGAGCATTGTGATGAAAGTTCATGGAGCATTGTGATTAAAGGGGACAAGGAGCATTGTGATGATATGGGTAGAGAACTTTGTGATGACAGGGGTCATGGAGCATTGTGATGAAAAGTGTCGTGGAACATTGTGCTGACAGGGATCATGGAGCTTTTTGGTAAGAGAGGCCATGGAGATTTGTGATGGCAGGCGTCATGGGGCATTGTGATGACAGCAGTCTTGGAGCATTGTGATGAAAGGGGTCATGGAGCACTGTGATTACAGGGGTCATGGAGCACTGTGAATACAAAGGCTATGGAGCATTGAGATGACAGGGTTCATGGAGCACTGTGATGAAAGTGATCATGGATCATTGTGATGACAAGTGTCCTGGAACCTTGTGATGACATGGTTCATGGAGCATTGTGATGACAAGGACCATGGCGAATTGTGATGACATCTGTCATGGGGCATTGTGATGACAGTGGTCATCCAGAATTGTGATGAAAGGTATCATGGAGCACTGTGATGACAGGGGCCATGGAACATTGTGATGACAAAGGCCATGGAGCATTGTGATGACAAGTGTCATGGGGCATTTTGATGACTTTGGCATGGAACATTATGATGACAAGAGTCCTGGAGCATTTTGATGACCAGGGCATGGAGCATTGTGATGACAGGGCCCATGGAGCATTGTGATGAAAAGAGCAGGGAACATTGTGATGACTGAGTCCATGGAGCAATGTGATGAAAGGGGCCATGGAGCTTTGAGATGACAGGCGTCATGAGGCATGGTGATGACAGTGGTCCTGGAGCATTGTGATGAAAGAGATCATGGAGCAATATGATAACAGGGGCCATGGAGCATTGTGATGACAGGTGTATTGGAGCATTGTGATGAAAGTAGTCATGGATCATTGTGGTGACATGTGTCCTGGAACACTGTGATGACACGGTTCATCGAGTATTGTGATGACAAGGGTCATTGCGAATTGTGGTGACAGGTGTCATGGGGCATTGTAATGACATTGATCATCTAGGAATTGTGATGAAAGGTATCATGGAGCACTGTGATGACTGGGGGCATGAAGCATTGTTATGAAAATTGTCCTGGATTATGGTGATGACAGCAGTAATGGAGAACTGTGATGACAGGAATTATGCAGCATTGTGTTGACAAGGGTATGGACTATTGTGATGACAATGGTCATGGAGCAATGTGATGAAAGTTTTCATGGAACATCATGATGAATAGTGCCTGGGAGCATTGTGACGATAAAGGCCATGGAGCATTGTGATGACAAGTGTCATGGAGCATTGGAATGAAAGGTTTCATTGTGCACAGTGATAACAAGGGGGATGGAGTATTGTGATGAATCTGGTCCGGGAGCATTGTGATAACAAAAGCCATGGAGCATTGTGATGACAGGCATCATGGAGCATTGTGAAGAAAGGGGCTATGGGGAATTGTAATGACAATAGAGAAATGTGATGAAAATGGTCAGCGAGCATAGTGATTAAAGTGGTCTTTGAGAATTGTGATGAAAAGCCACATAGAGCAGTGTGATGACAAATGTCATAGAGAACTGTGATGACCAGGGTCATGTAGCATTGTGAGGACACGGTCATGGAACATTGTGATGACAAGAATTCTGGAGCATTGTGAGGACAAGGGCCATGGAGCATTGTGATGACACGGTCAAGGAGCATTGCGATGACAAGATTTCTGGAGCATTGTGATTAAAGGGGACAAGGAGCATTGTGATGATATGGGTAGAGAACTTTGTGATGACAGGGGTCATGGAGCATTGTGATGAAAAGTGTCGTGGAACATTGTGCTGACAGGGATCATGGAGCTTTTTGGTAAGAGAGGCCATGGAGATTTGTGATGGCAGGCGTCATGGGGCATTGTGATGACAGCAGTCTTGGAGCATTGTGATGAAAGGGGTCATGGAGCACTGTGATTACAGGGGTCATGGAGCACTGTGAATACAAAGGCTATGGAGCATTGAGATGACAGGGTTCATGGAGCACTGTGATGAAAGTGATCATGGATCATTGTGATGACAAGTGTCCTGGAACCTTGTGATGACATGGTTCATGGAGCATTGTGATGACAAGGACCATGGCGAATTGTGATGACATCTGTCATGGGGCATTGTGATGACAGTGGTCATCCAGAATTGTGATGAAAGGTAT